>NW_004567104.1:31142244-31190157 GCF_000260355.1 Condylura cristata
ACTAGCTTGATCCCCAGCCAGGGAGGTGACCCACAGGACAGACCTCTCCTGTCCCGCAAGCTGCTCCTCTTCAACACTGTTATTTCAGTTGATCTGCCTGTTCTGCTCCCCACTCTGTCTCTAGTGAGTCCTCTCACTGCTCCTGCACCTCTGGCCTGTACCCCAGCTCTGGATGCATAAGTAAATTTTAAAAAAGAAAAACCTTCACTGATTATACTGAGTATGCCCTGCAATTCTACCGTAATATGAGTTTGTGGGTAAGGCCACTCCACACCAACCAGCATTCTCAAGACACCAGAAGGGTGGCAGAGAACTCAATTTAATCCTGACATTCATTCCTCCTGGAAACAGCATCGTATTAAACAGGGGCATGACTTACATAAACTGACACTTCAGTTAAAATGATACTTCCCTGAATAGTTTATATACTTTCTGTGGCTGAATATCATAGATCTTCCTCCCCAATTTATAATGGAGTTATGTCCCAACAACCCCAATGTTGAAAACACTAAGTCAAATAAGCATTTAATACAGCTAACCTACCAATCATAGCTTAGCTGACTACTGAATGCATTTTGCAATTTGCACTATTTAAAATAAAAAATTAAGTCAAACCATCGTTAAGTTGGGAACTACCTATACTTCATACTAAGAAGATTTAAAATAAAAAAGACCAGTCTTGAAAATTCCCAGAAAACATGGAAAATATCTCCTGAAAACACAACCATAAATCTACTAAATAGCTCCTGCATCTCTCATCAGATGACACCTGATAACATACACAGGCAGTTTTGAAAGCGGGTGGGACTTAGCAGTGGGAGGGGTGGCCTGCAGGGTTGCAAACAGCAGGAGAGTGCAGAAAGGAGCTTGCAATGAAAAGGAGGGCAGCCAGGCCTTAAGGGACCTGCATCTCCAGGATGCCTGGTGGCAGACCCATGGAAGACCCATGAAGTCTCCTGAAGCTGGACGCCCTGTTGTCATTGAAAACCAGTGATTTCTTGCAGGAATACTGTGCAGGCTGAGCTCCCTGCTCACCCCCTACCCACCCAGAGTAAGGAAGCTGGTCTCCACCACCAAAGCTCTGCACCACTGGCTACAAAACTTGGCTTTAGCTTTGTCCTGCAGAATGTAGTCATCAGCAGCACTAATTGTTTTGTCCCAACTTCTGTGATGGGCAGCAAGAAAGGCAGGAGGCAGAAACGCTAAGAAGCAGAGTTTATTGCTCCCCGACAGCAGCTGAGACGGAGACCCTAGAGTGGGGTCCTCAGCTACTGCCAGCCCTATAGGGGGGAAGGGTCTCCTATATAGGTACTAAGCTCAGATTTCAAAGAGGTGACTCATCGCTGTGTCCTTGATGTGAGGCCCAGTTCCTTATCACCTTCAGCTAGTCCCATCCTGGATGCAAGGTCAGTTTATTACCACCTTATCAAGCTTGGATGCAATGTTCAACTCTTTACCGCCCTAATTCAGTTCTTGTCAGTAACTCTTTGGTCACAAAATAAGCAGAGGAAAGACCAGATCTTCGGGAATACATCTCTCTAGGACTCCACAGAGGAAGCCCTCTGAAGTCTCCTGAAGCTGGCTGTCCTGTTCTGACTTTTATCGCATCTGTTGCAGGAACCATGTGGCAACCTAAGAGCAGAACTTGTTCTCCAGTGTCAAACTTCTGTGATATAGATGGCAAAACCTGTCTTCTACCTGTGGCTGGCAGCGTATTACTACACCAGTGAAGATCACAGAACAGTCAGGGGAAGGGCCAGGTCTTGAGTACATCCTAAGACTCCTGAGAATTCATCATGTTAAGCCCTCTCGCTAGGCCCCTCTGTCTGAGTCTCTGACTCACCCTGGGCCCAGAAAGGAGGGCAGGCAGGTTAACATACCTGAAGCTAGCTCCTGAAACCGGCTGGAGACTAGACCCTGATATCAGCTCCTGTCTCAGGAGTGAGAAACCTGTCCCTGGGTGTCTTGGCAACCTGTCCTTGGGTGCTGTGAAGTTTGTTACTCTTTGAATTTGCGCCAGCTATGACATATGTAATGGCCGATAGGAGGGCTTGACCCCAGCTAGTTGGCTTAATACACTCTGCTTGCTTGTGCATCTCTGGTCCTGTTCTTTGTTGCGGGGGACAGCCGGGTGATTTTGGACCCTAACAATCAGAAGAGGGGATACCCGCACTGTCAGCCAAGACTGGGTGACAAGGAAACTTAGTAACTTCAGTGAAAGTAAGGATTATCTGCTGTAAATATTTGCAGTTTGGCATGGTGGAAGCCTGTTCCCAAACACTTTGTGCTCAGACTGAAAGTAGGTCTGGTCATGAGAGGACTCAGTGAGAGATTTTAGGTACATGTTGACTCCTCCAAGATGGTGGCTGAAGGGCACTGCCCCACCCCTGCAACAGGAACCTCAGGCCACAAAGAGACCCAAGGTGTATGTATGCGTTTGGGGATGGGAGCAGGGAAGGTGAGAGAGGTCATAAAACTATCAATACTGTGCCACCTACTGGAAAAATAGCAACTACCACAAAGATAAAATTCTGTGGTATAAGGAGAAAGATAAATTTTCAGAATTTTAGTGACAGAAAATGTAACAGTAAACATAACAATTTATGAAAGAAATCAACGAGATCTGTGGAATTCCTAGCCCTCTGTGTTAGGGAGTACTGTCTTGATGCCCAGAGGTCCTGCTCTGTCAAACTAAAAGGTAAGAGTCAGGGCAGCAGGCCCGGGCCCATCAGGGCAAAAGCCCTGGTATGAGTAACAATACTGGGAAACCAGCAACTGCTGAACCAATAACAGCAGGCAATAGTATGGCTGATTAGCAAGATCAGGTAGAATACCTTACTCATAAAGATCAGCAGAAATTTAGGGGGCTCAGAGGCGGTGTGCTTTGATTAGCAGGAACTGTGGCGCTCCCAGGCAGCAGCCCCAGGTCACTCCACCCCAGCTTGCACCAGATGGTTAACACCCCGCATGCTTGTACACTCCTCCACTACTTGGCCATCTTCTCTGAACCTGGTTCTAAACAAATGTGGGACTGCCCAAGGATTGGGGCTGCACCTTTCCGGGGTCAGTCCCTCCAGGCCTCTCCCCACTTGCACTTCCCCTTGTCTGTCCTTCCTCAATACTGCTCCCAATGTTGATGGCCCAGGAGGCAATAGAGGCTCACCTGTTGTAACAAAGAAAGTATTAATAAGTAAATGTAGGAGCATAAGAATTCTTCAAAGAGACTGAGCTATAGAAAAATTCCAAACAAAAATGTTCCAAATTAAAAACTCAGCGAATAAAACAAAAAGTAATGAAAGCATAATGAACAGGCACAATGCCAGAAAAAAGAATCCACAAATTTGAAGATTCCATTAAAATGGAGATAAACTTCTTCTACTGACTCAAATAGAAAAATTATGTGAATTATCAGACTCTACTAGAAGAAATATGATATTGGGTCTTTAAGAAGGCAAAGAAAAGAGGAAGTCTAAATTATTTAAAGAAATAATAGAGCTAAGAACACCCCAAAACTAAGGAAAGAACTACAGAAGCCCTGAAAGTTGATAAAACATCAATTATCCAAACACAAAAAGACTTAAGCCAACAGAATACTGTTAAATTGTTCTAAGTCAACAATAAAGAAAAAAATACTAATGATGATTACTAGGAGGAAATTAACACAGCATACCAAGGCCACCCAATTAGCTTATCAATTTCTCAGCAGAAATGTAAGAGCATGGAATGACATTCACTATTCTAAAAGTTTTTAAAGGTCACCAAGAATACACTATTAAACAAAACTGTTACTCAAATATGATGGAAAAATAAAGCTTTCCCTGATAAACAAAAGCCAATACAGTTTATAACCAATAAACCCATCCTACAAGAAATGTTGAAGAGTTCTTCTAAATGAAAACATAAAACCTTGAGCAAGGTGATAATTATTAATACAGAATCAGAAACACCAACAAGAATAAAATGAGGCGATGACAACATTAAAGGAGAAGGGGAAATGGCCAGTATTTGTTTTGTAACTGGGTGGTCCCTAGGAGAAGGGAAGTTCCAGGTTCCCTGCCCCACCCAGAAGGAGGGTGGAACTGAGCAGAGAAAAAGGGGAGAGAGAAGAGAGAAGGAAGGCAGATGGAGAAGGAGGAGACCTGAGGAAGCCACATGGAGCAGCAAACATGTGATGAAGAAACCGGGCTTGTTTCCTGACCCTGGACTGATTAAGGCAGATGTAGGTGAGATACCTGTAGGGATGTGACTATGGCAGTGTTTATATTGATTTTGATTTTGCTCTTTTTCTCCCAGACTTGTCTGGCCATTTCTGACCCTTTTCCATGGGTCCCGGCCAGAAGGTGCTTTAGTCTTGTGGCAGCTTTCAGGCCTTGCTTTGGGCCAATCCCTTTTGGGTTGACTTTTGCCCACGAGGGGATGGGTAACTTCAGGTGTTTGATTTAGAAGATACATTCTCTGTGTTCCGTATTGTATATTCACTGTATTAAAGTCACTTTTCATTAAAGCTTTATATGTTTTGTCTTGTTGCGGCGGATGGCAGAACCCACTTAGAGCAGGCAGGTTTTGGGGCTTCAGGGGTGCCTCTCTCTGAATTGAGGTGCCCTATAACAGTTTGATCTCATAAATTGATACCAATACTTAGATACAAAGAGAAGGATACAATCCACATAGTAACAACAAAACAAAAACTAGCAATAGCTGGATAGGAGGAAAATTAGGGTGGGGGAAGGGTAGAGTAGAGAGAGAGGGAGAAGGGGAGGGGGGGGCTCAGATAATCACCAGTGGAAAACATCCAAATGAAAAGACAGAAAAACAAGGGAAAAGCTACAGCAGAAACAAAACAAAAGACAGCATGGCAGTGAGTAAGCCCGATATAGTAATCATCACTTAAATGTGAACTTGCATTCTTTCAGAAGACAGTGTGGCCCCTATGGATTTAAGAAAAAAACCCATCTACATTGTGCATACAAGAGACACACACACAATGGAACACTCACAGATAAAGGCTCAAGCGAGATAGTTTAAGGGACAAAGGGAGTAATGGCTATTCACATATCTGATAAAATAAATCTTTAATCAAAGTAAGGTAATAAATAAAATTGATACTATAATTAATGGAGGATGGAACCCAGAGGAGGCATCACAAGATTTGAGACACACAAAGGGGATGGGTAAAAGGGACAAGTGCAGCAACTGACACAGCCATAAAACCAAGGCCTAAGGCACAGAAGCCATTGTCTGGGAGGCCTGAGTATCTGCAGGAGGTCCCAGCAGATAACAGACAGTAGGGGGGTGTGCCTGAAGCTCAGACCCAAAAGGTGAAAGATAAGGACAAGGAGACTGAGGGCATAGTAGGACCTCCTGTCTTTCAGATTTTATTCAAAGCCAACAAACCTAGGCTCATAGGGAGTGAGCCCCTCCCAAAGAGAAGCTGTCTATATCTGGGCAGTCTCTCCACCAGCTCAGGGCAGCCGCTTCTCTGCCCACCTGTGCCTATGCAGGTGCTTCTTTTCACCCACTCTTCCTCTGCACAGCCAACAGCCTCCTGCCTGTCCACAACCTGTACCATGCCAGGACTTCTCTGCACTGACCTCCCTCAGTGGAGGTTGCTCTCTTAGGGCCATCTGCCTACAACCATGCAGATGCAGGTCTTTCCCTGCAAACCTGTCCTTTCTGGAGCAGCTCATCCTGCCCGCTTGTGCCTATGCAAGCCTCTTTTCCTCTCCTGTCTCTTTCTAATAAACTTACTCTTTAAATATAACCGAGTCTATGTCTCATGGAAAATCTTGCCGTGTGCTCCTGTAAGGTGAGTTCTGGTGAAACCTTTCCCAGAGTGAACTCAAGGACCCCAAAATCCAAAAGACGACATCAATAATAATCAAAAGGGAACAATCCACTAGCAAGATATAATTATCATTAATATCCATGCACCAGCATAGGTATACCCCAAAGCATAAAATAATTATTAACAGTATTTGCTTGCAGCACCGCAGAGTCCCAGATGACAACATATCACTTTCACCAATGGGTAGATAGATCATCAAGACAGAAAATTTTTTAAAAATGGTCTTAAATGAAGCAACTGACCAGATGAACTAAATAGAAATGAATACACATTCTTCTTAAGTGTACATAGGACATTCTCAAGGATGCAGGGACAAAAAGCAAGTTTCAATAAGTATAAAAAGAATGCAATCGTATCAAATATTCTTTACATTCTTTATATTCACAATGAAACGGGTGGGGGAGGGGGAGATGGGGATGGGACAGGAAAATCTCAAACATGTGGAGACTTAACAACACGCTTCTGAACTCTCAGGCCAGTAAAGAAATCAAAAGTGATGTAAAAACTACCTGAAAACATATCCTATGAGATGTATCAAAAGTGATATTAAGAGGTAAGTACATACATAAACAGGAAAAATTTAAACAATCTAACTTTATATCTGAAGGAAATTGAGCAAGAATAAATGAAACCAAAAAATCAGAAAACAGAAATATAATTATAAGTAATTATAGCAGAAATAAATGAATAGAACCAAAAGATCAATGAAACAGAGGTGGTCTTTTCAAAGAATACACAAATTTGATAAACCTCCAGTTAAACTAAAAAAATAAAGGGAAAAAAATTTAGAAATGAAAGAAATGAAATTACAACAGATATCACAAATGATCATAATGAACTACTGTAAATATCTATACACAAACACGACCTACAAGAAATGGACGGACAATCCTTATAACCTTTCAAGACAAATTCAGAAGAGATAAGTTTGAATAGCTCAACTGTAAATCTGCTAATCCTAAACGGCTTATCCAGCCTCCATTTATTACCCACAGTTGTGTTCCTTTATTATAAAGCAAGGTCAGAACTGCCGGGTCAAAGGAGCCCAACCCTACAGGGCGCCTTTCACACCAATTAAGAGCACAAAGCTGGATCACCTGGAAGGGTGTGCGCACCAAGAGGTATGACCAGGAAAGGGGGCCTGAGGGTGAGCTTTCACTGATGTATAACAAAGGGCCCCAGAAGCTGATCAGTGGAACGCCTTATTGATAAGACTGAAATCCTGATTGGGGAATCAGGGCTAGATCTACATACCAAGCTATCAGCAAATGAGGAAAACAGTCCCACCCTTCCCCTGCTGCTTCCGTTCCTCTTTCCTTTTCTGCTTCCCCATGACTAATGCTGTATGACTGGTTTACCAATAAAGGCCAGGATCTTGCTCTTCAGCAACATCCTGCATTAGCCTGCTCTACGACTCCAGTCTCTTTATTAGTGTGGTGTTGCCTGAAGCAACAACCACAAATACAGAGATAGAAACAGTAATCTAAAGATTATCTAAAAACAAAAAGAACGAGTACCAGATGGCTTCACATTGAATTCTACCAAACTTTCAAAGAATATATAGTATCTATTTTTCTGAAACTCTTCCAAAAGATTGAAGAAAATGTTTTCAAACACATTTTACAAGAACACTGTTGGGAGTGACCAAGTGTGGAGACTTACTGAGGGACTGGATAAGGGCAGTAATAAATTAGGCCTTGCATCCAAGGGTGATAAGGCGGTAATAAACTGGGCTTTGCATCCAATTAACTGGGCCTTGCATGGGGATAGGACTAGAAGGTGATAACGAACTGGGCCTTACATCAAGGGACACGGCCATGAGTCACCCCTTTGGAATCTGAGTTTAGAATCTATATAAGAGACTCTTCCCCCATAGGGCTGCAGTAGCTGCGGACCCCACTCTAGGGGCTCTGTCTCAGCTGCTGTCCCAGAGCAATAAACTCTGCTTGCTCAGCCTCTCTGCCTCCCACCTTCCTTTCTTGCGGCCGGGTCATAGAAGTTGGGACAAAACAAACATAACCCTCATATGAAAACCAGCACAACACACAAATAATTAAACTGTAGACTGGTATCTTGATGCAAAAACCCTTAACAAAACTCTTGGCAAACTGAATCAACAATACATTAAGGAAATCATTCATGGGGGATGGGGGGCTTCCCAGATGGCCAACAGGTTGTGCTGTACCACGATGAAGCTATCTTCAACCGCTGAAGGATGAGTTCCACTGGGGGTTAGTCCACAAGGTGCAGCAGACCTCTTCTGTCTTGCCCACTCCAGCAGAGTATTTCAGTACATCTGCCTGTTCTGCTCCTCATTGTGTTTCTGATGAATCTTCTCACCCCTTGCATCTCTAGCTTGCATCCCTGCTCTTGTATGCATACATCTTTTTTAAAAAGCCATTCATCATAATCAGGTGGAATTCATTCCACAGGCACCAGGATGGTTCAACACACACAAGTCAATTAATATAACACAACAGAAGGCAACGCATGACAAAGATTCAACCCCATTTATGTTAAAAATCTCAATAAATCTGTGGCCTTTCACATGCAAACAATTAGAGGAAAGAAATTAAGAGAACAATCCCATTTACAATCATATCAAATAAAATACTTAGGGGTAAACCAAAATACATAAAAGACCTAGCCAATGAAAACTGTGAGGTAAAAAGAAATAGAAGATTACACAAAGAAATGGCAGTATAGCCCATATTCATGGACTGGAAGAACAGACCTTATTACAATAGCCAAACCACTTCAGCAATCTACATAGTGAACACAATCTCTACCAAGATTCCAATAGTATTTTTCAAGGAAACAGAATAAAAAATTCTAAAATTTGTACTGACACAGCAATCCTGAGAAAAAAGAAAACTAGAGGCATCTCACACCCTGACATAAATTTATAATATGTGATAATAATCAAAACAAGTATGATTTTGGAACAGATACACAAAATAGAAGTGAGTCCAAAAGCAAAGCACCATATAAATGGACAGTTAAATTTTTTGACAATCTAATCAAGATCACACAATGGAAAAAGGAAAGCCTCTTCAACAAATGTGCTGGAAAACCTAAGCAACTACAGTAGGAGTTAAAAAAAAATACTCAAAATGGGTTAAAGACTTGGATATAATACCTGAAACCATTAAATACTATAAGAGAACTTAGGCAATACACTTCTAGCCATCAACCAGAGAGAGAGACATCTTTGGAGACTCAATTCCAATGGCAAGGGAAACAAAAGCAAAATAACCAGGGACAAAGTTTTTGTACAGTAAAAGAAACCACTGCAAATAAACGAACAAAAGCTACCACGTGGGATAGGATATACATCTCACAGGGACATAATGTAAAATACATAAAGAACCTATTAAACAACAAAAAAATCCCACAACCCAATAAAAAAAATAAGCAGAAAATACGGACATTTCTCCAAAGATATACAGATTGCCAATAAACATGACAAAATGGCAAATTCAAATGTAAGTAGGGAAACGCAAAGCAAGCCACAATGAGGTATTCCCTAGGAATACCTCAGGTGGACCCTAGGAAAAAGGGAAGTTCCAGGTTCCCTGCTCCACCCAGAAGGTGGTGAGCAGAGGAAAAGAAGAGAAAGAAAAGTAATCTGAGAAGGAAGCAGAATGGAGAGCCAGACTACGACCTGAGGAAGCCACGTGGAGCAGCGAGCAGCTTGTTTCTTGGCCCTGGACTGTTTGAAAGAGATGTGGGAGAGAGACCAGTGGGGAGGTGACTATGGCAGTGTTTATATTGATTTTGATGTTGCTCTTTTCCTCCCAGACTTGTCTGACCATGTCTGACCCTTTTCTATGGGTCCCGGCCAGTAGGTGCAATAGTCTTGTGGCGGCTTTCAGGTCTTGCTCTGGCCCATCCCTTTTGGGTTGACTTTTGCCCACGAGGAGATAGGTAACTTCAGGTGTTTGATTTGGAAATTATATTCTTTGTCGTTTGTATTGTATACTCACTGTATTAAAGTTCCTTTTCATTAAAGTCTTATATGTTTTGTCTTGATGCGGTGGATGGCAGAACCTATTTAGAGCAGACGGGTTGGGGGTTCAGCAGTGCCCCTCTCCCTGCCCTGTAACAGTATCACCATACATCTAAGAGAATAAAGGGGCTGAGAAAAAATGGACTCTCACTGGTTGGTGGGAATGTAAATTGGTGCAGCCACTATGAACACTTATGGAGATAAAAATGGAAATACCGTTACGACACAGCACTATCTCCCCTAGTCACTTATGTGAATGAGAACAATAATTTGATTTATGCAGCTCTATGTTCACTACAGCATTATTCACAATAGTGAAGACATGGAAACCTAAAATTGAGAGACGACTGGTTAGAGTCCAATATTCCTAACACACTATTCAGGTATTAAAAAGATGCAATCTGGCCCTCCCTGGTGGCGCAACGGGTTAAAGCACTACACTAAGAAGCTAAAAACCACTTCCGCAAGAGTTTGATCCCCGCCTGCCCCGGAGGTGACCACATGGCGCGGCAGACCTCTTCTGACCCGGCCCGCAGCTCCCCTCAGCAGTATACCTCATTGATCTGCCTGTTCTGCTCCCCACTCTGTCTCTGGTGAATCCTCTCACCCTGCGCATCTCTGGCCTGTACCCCAGTTCTGTACGAATAAATAAATAAATTTTAAAAAAAAAGGATGCAATCTAGTTTGCAACAACATGCTAAGATAAACAAGAAAGTGTAAGATGGTTTCTCTCATATAGTGAATAAAAATGCTCAAAGCAGACTAACAAATCACAACAACAGGACTTTTAGGCTGAAAAATACAGGGGGCGTAACAAAAGGTGGAGGGTGTGAAGGTGGGAGAGAAGAGCCGATGCCGCCGTGACCGGCTGATCGGTGATCGGAGCAGATCAGCCGAGTCCGGCGAGGGACGATGAGGTTAAAGAAAACACAGGACGCCGAAGTTCTTCATCCAGGAGTCTCTCTCGTTTATTTCCAGCGATCCCTTTATATACCATTAGGCAGTAGGAGTGGAAGATTAAGGCGGGAAAGGAGAAAGTAGGGAATTTCTCTTGCCACACCGCCTGCAGCTGCCAGATGCCGACACTCCCTTACAAGGGAGTGTACTAGGGCAGAGAAAGGTCAGGTCTCCCTGTGGCGTCTTAGGCAGATAAACACAAGTCTGTGTCATGGCTTTATCGCCCGACCACCTGGACGCCTTGACACGCACAACAGGGGGCACATCCCCCGGAGCCCCGGGGGGGTAGTGTGCTAACTCGGCACCAACAGGCCGAGGGCATCTACCAGAGTGAAAAGGGCACTGGAACTTTGGTGGTGTGTGATGGGAAGCTTACAAATATGGAGGTAAAGATGGAACTCCAAAGATATAATTTTATAAGCCAATAATAGAAAAAAAAGTTCCCTGCACAGACAAAACCATTTTAGTTTTAGAAGCAAATCTTAATTGAGCCTGTGTGCAAGATTAACTTCACCTGAGTCACTCCTTGCCCAAGCCTCTGGAAATAAGCAAAACTTACAACTGTTTCCCAAGGTTGTTATTAAAAAAAAAAAAATTGAAAATTCTAACATTATAACCAATCACTCCTAAGAACAGTCACTCCTAATTGTACAAGCTGCTTTTGAGCCGTATAATCCCAAGTCTCACTCCATATTTTGGCTTGAGTGTTGTTGGCTTGCAAACAAACTGCCTTTTTGGTGTGTGCGCAATAAACTTTTGATAATTACTACTCTAGTTAGTTAACTGGTTTTACTTTTTGCTATTTCTGATAAGGATTTAATGTTTAATTCTACTGCATTCTGGGGTTGCAAATGCTGAGAAACCCAATTTACATTATTAAGTACACATGAAATGAGTTTTGTTACAGTCAGGTGTTTTGAACTCTTTCCTACTTAACTACCAACCCGCTCTCCTCCACCCCCCACAGACACACCAAGATTAAGCATGAAAATTTTAACAATGGAATACTTGTTAAAAAACAACAAATTTGTCATTAATCACTCATTTTCTCAACACTGACACGATGTATCATATGAGATCCTGCAATATAGCATGATTTTGAACGGTGAGACTAATCCAACCCACTAGTACATCTGAATGGTCTGAGAAGCACTGTGCTAGAAACCTCTAATTTGTGCAGCGTTTTTTCTTCTACTGACAACACACTCAGACACATGCACAAAGCGATTTCCAAGAAATGTCCACCTTTTGGGTCCAAGTCACACAGTACCAAAGTGAACCTCCCTTTCCGAGCAACAGCCCTTTCAAGTTCTTGAGCAGCTACTGATACAGTAAATGGGCTTTCAGATAAGGATTTGTGGATTTGCCTCCATTGACAAATTTATGACAGAACTGGTTTTCCCATAGTTTTTCACTGACTGTGGGTTTACTTTTTTCTTTCTCTTTTCTTGCAATTTCTCTTCTCTTGACAGGTTTAGGCTCAAGAAAGGAATCCCAAATAAAAGCAGATAGTGAGAAAGCTCGTGGACTCCTCTTCCTGAGCTAAACCCTGCCCCGCCATTGCTCTTGACGATTCCCCGTTTTTGTTTCTCTTTGTGTAAATGAAGACTGGTGCCCACTGGTCGCCATCCCAGCAGTTTTACCCTCTCCCCTTTGCAGATTCTCGCCCAACTCCCCTTCTTCTTTAACATTGTATAAATAGCCCTGTAACCTGCCGAAGAGCAGGAATGTAGTCTTTCCTACATGAGTCTGCTGCCCTCATTTGTGACAAATAAAACCACTTTCCTTTTCCTCAAACTCTGTTTCCTTTTACTGGCTGAGGGAAACTGAGACCAGCGTTTGGTAACACTAAGCTCTACTCACCCCCACCTTTTCCTTTCTTCCCAGCATGTAATATTTTGCGTTTAAAACACAGACCCCCTTTCACACTACTATAGGGAGTCAAAGCCACAAAACGAGATTCCACCCTCTCTTGCAAAGCACGTGGAAAAGCCGGTGGGCTCAAGAGGCTACTCCTCAGGACTCCAAAAACCAAATAGCCCTGACTTTTGTGCTCTCTAACCGGTCCTCTGGCTCTCCTGCTGTCACCCACAGGGCAAATCCCGTTCCACTCTCCCCAGCCAGCCCCTCACAACCGTCTTTCCACAACCACGCTCCAGCCATCCAGCCCTGTTCTCCCACTTCACCGGCTGGTACCTGACTAAGAAGACGCGGTCGAGACACAATGCCTCGCAGATCGATATAGACGGGGGAGGAGAGTCCACTCTTCAGGACGAAGTCCCCGAACTTGAAAGCTTGCACGTCGTACAGACTCGTTACCAAAGAGCCCAGAGCTGTAGCCACAGGAGCCATAGCGGTTAGCTCGCAGGAGGCGCGAATGCAAAAGCACCACCCGCGCCGGCGCACTGCTGGCGTCACTCTGGAGCCCCGCCTCTTCCGCTCATCCTTCCGGCGCGCCGCCGCGCTCTGGGAGCGCGGCAATTCGTCACTATACTGGGAGTCGCGCCCCGGCCACTGATCTGTGCCCTTGGTTGGTTCCCCGTTGAGTACCTCTGGTTAGGATCGCAGTTTACTAGTTAGACTGGCTTCTGGGTCATGAAGTAATTTATAAATCCTGCCCACTTTGCCCAATGCTCTCTTAATTGTCTCAGACCGCGGTTATTTAGCTGACATTAACCAGGATTCCTCCTCCACCCCACCCCACCCCGCTACCACTTTTCCACAAATTATGTGTTAAATTCTCAAAAAAGTGACTGTTAACTTCAGGGCATCTGGCACAGTAATTTGCACACGGCCTAGGAAAAGGGGCAATGTAAAGTACCCAAGATAATAGAACTGAAAGTTGTACCACATCCTCCCAGCCTTAGGTTTTCTTTTACTTACTTGCTGTGTTATTGAAAAATAGTTCAGCAGAACATTTTTACTGCGCACGTAGCTCAACCCTGAAGATTATGTTCTCCGACTTGCAAACCTGCGAATAAAATCCGTTTAATTTTGTTAAATTCATCGCATTTTTTATAAGAGTAAGTAATTGTTCATTACCTGTTCTGCAGTTACCATGGCGTCCTGGAAGGAGATGTGTTTTATCCTTGTTAGAGTATCTCAAGTGCCTGGCACATAATGTACAGCAAATAGAGTGCAAAACAAGTAGAGGAGGATGACTTGGTCGTTACTGAGGTTTTTCAAGATGATACTCTTGGGAATCTATTTTAAAAGTCCAAGCATGTTTGGTCTTTATAAGTAAACCCCTTACAGTGGGGAGAAATTTCCACTATAGATAGGGGGCAGGACTTTACCTTACTGAAGGGAAAATAACCCTTAAAACCGTAGGAGTCAAGGGAGGGAAATGCACGGGACTATGGTGGTGGCACAGGGGTGATTTGGTGATGGGAAACCCGTGGGGATTACAATTGAGATAAAAAAAATGTGCAAAATGATGCAAAAATAAACTTTTTAATAAAAAAAAAAAACAAAAAACCGTAGGAGTCATGGTTATTATTCATCATAGTGACTCTGATTTCATTTCTAATTTCTACACTCCTTATATCTTTCTCTGACGAGATTGTGCTGACCTACAGTGTTAAAAGCCATGCTTTTGATAGTTCTTTCTCATTTCAAATAAAGGCAGTAAATTCTTGGTGAAATAGAAGCCAAATGTTAAACTATTTTTGTGGGTTTTTTTGGGCGGGGTTGGGTAAAACAAGCTAAATGCTTGTTTAGCTTCAATTTCTAACACTCTAATTGATAGTGTATGATGAATCAGTAAAACTTGCATGAGGTGGCACACACAGACCCTTTCAAAGCCTGATCATGTTTGCCTCAGCTAACCCAGGCTCCTGGAATAGACACTGAGTTGCATAAAAGTGAGATCCAGTTCAAATGACCTGCCATCTTTCTAACAGAATTACCATATGAAACACAAGAAAGAACACTTGCTTGTGAAACACACTGAAACTTAATCAACATGTCATTTGTTCTTTCTGCTTGTCTTGCATGAACAGCAGGGCAGGCTTGATGAAAAAAGAGTGGGGTGGGGGGTGGGAATACAATCTATCATAAGTTGTGTCAGAGCACAGACCCAGAGAAGTGTTCACTGTCCTTGACATGACATCTCATTGCCTAGACCAAAATAAACACAGGACATGGAACTAAGATGCTTAGATGGTTAGACACAAAATACTCAGAAGCAAGGGGTGCTCAGTGTGCTATACTGAGTTCTAGACCCAAATTCGATTTACACCTTGATTTAGCAGAAAGCAACCAGTCAGTCTACCAACTTGCATTTTCTATATTTGCACTTTAACGACATAAGGATTGTTCAAAGCCCTATCTACTGGAAAATTGATTTGAGAGCCATGTCTCCAGTCTCCTGCCAGATGATCTCAAATTAAATTGGTCCTTCTGTCAAAAGCTTGTGGCATGGCTTTTTGGTTTCTGTGCCATCCAGTAGCAAGTCCACATTTGGAAACAATACATGAGGCTTATTCCACATTTTTGGATAGAGGAAAAAGAACATGTCTGCAGGGTACAAAGTGACTGTTTCCTTTTTAAAATGCTGGGCAAAAAGTGCTGTAATAACAATGACAGAATGTTTTCAGCTTGTCAGTGGCTTTCTGTATTTTGAGAGAAAATTACTCTTTTCTTTGAACAAAGGTCTAAATTAGAAAGAAAAGATCACCAGAAATAATACCTTTAGTATAGTATATTTATAGGAATGCATAACTTGTGAGGTGTACATTTTGAAGTTTCATCCATAACTTATAACATTTATTGTAGTAATTAATAACAAGACAGTAGGTCATCACTTTACAACATTACACATGAGTGATTTGGACTTACAAATAAAATATTTACAATCTACCTTTACAAAACAACATTGTGTGCATACAAAATGAACAACTGCAAAAAATTTTAAAATAATAAGACAACTGAAAACCCAGAAGATACACTTAAGGCAGACCAGCAAGACACTGAAACAATTAAGGCTGTGGAATTTTTCTGCACCTTGAAAATATAAAACTATTTATCAATACTGTGGAGTGATTTTAAATCAATTATTTCAAGCCTGATGGAAGTATGTACTATATGTATATGTTTAATGGTCCCTATGGGGAAACCTGTCCACTTACGGATAAGGCCCTTTATCTGAATGTCTAGAGAAGCCCACCCAAATTCTCAAGAGACTTGGTAGGGGGAGGAGGGGCTAGTCAAAACCAACAGGTACCAATGTAGTTTGCAAATAGACTATTAATAATTGAAACTTCTGATTCCAGCTAAATGTAATAACCTAAACGATAGCCCCATTGATTTTCAGGCTTTGTTCATTTGGCTTCATGATCTTCAGAAAATAGCAAATTAATTCCCAAGTGAGTAGAATCTCTCCCCAAAAGGCAGCCCTAATGGTTCTGAATGGCCCTAAATGGTTTTCCGATAGAAAAACTGACCCACCTGGGCTATCTTCAAATGGATAGATTTCTGCATATGAGCATAACATATACATACATATTTTACACTATATACATGTACAGATGTACACATATCCATGTTTGTCCAAGTTTGCACTTTGATCACTACTGTTCTCTGACTAGGATCACATACTGAAGAGTATGTTTAGTTTTGTTTTTTTTTTCAGTCTTTACATTTGTCTAACCACTAATTACTCACCTTCCCCATAGAGTTGGCTGAAGTTTGGCAGAAACAGAAGTAAAAGCACCAGGATCAAAAAAGCCAAACACAGAGATGACAGATATGGCTTAAGTTAGGAAAAGAAGATGTAACTTCAAATTTGGGATCATAGTTGCTGAAATTGTGATGATAGTCCCTAATGCTCTAGGATGTAGATTCACTTTGTGATAGAAAGTAGGCATGGATGGCTTTCTGTTGCACTAGCTCTTCCTGAGCTAGTAAATTCGCATGCTCAAGGTAAGCCTCAGAAATTGGGATTATTTGCACTTTTCCCCACCACCCTCTTTTTTTCTCAGCTACTGGCACTATCCCAAAATAACAATTTTTGAATAAACAGTTAATCCTGGTCATTTGAATAAAAAAAACCAAATCTGACCACATTTTGTAAACTCTCAGCAAGCAATGCTATAGCGTATGTGTATTTATTTTCATAAGTGACTTTCCACGAATGTCCCTTAATGATGAAAATCTGCCTCAGGGTAATTGCCCTTTCCTCTTCTCTAGCTACCATCTCTAGCTATTGAAAATGAAGAAGAAATACTTGTTATAGAAAAGATGACTGATAGTTCTGTGTTCTAGTATTTCTGAATAATTTTCTGTTAAAAACATCTAGTTTTATGGACAAATTTGCAGCCCTTTTTAACTCTCTAGAATTCATGAAACAACTGAGAGTCTTAAGATTTTTAGAAAATAAGTATTAACATGGTAGCTTCCCTTTACTTGGTGGAGTATACGTCAATCTCAACTTTCCTAACCCCACCCCAGGTTTAAACGTTCATTTCTAAATGACCCCTAGGTTTTAAGTAGTTAAGAAAAATCATAATGCAAATACATTCCCTGAAAGCTCACAGTTTCCATTTGCCTAACTCCAGACTCCACAGAGATACCAACAAGAGAGAAAGAAGACCCACGTTCCTTAAAACTGAACAGAACATAGTGTGTTTGCTCTTTTGCCAAACTACAGAGATCCCTGATGTTTGAAATATTTCTTCTAGCAAATTCATGGGACAAAGTTTTACTTAGTAACAGCAATAGTTGCCATTAATTTACAACATATTTGCTTCCTCATATTCTCACAAATCTAAATTTGCACTCTTCCACATAGGCAAGAAAAAAATAATAACAAAAATAATAACTAGCTCATGGGTGTTAGTTAAATCATGGAAATGATAGGAAAGTAAACAAGCTACTCCTGACATACCTAATGATCAAAAAAAAATCCAAGATTTTTTTCCTCCGCAAACTAGCAGTTCAACTCATTTTTATACCTTTAATTTGCCTCTTATATCTGTCTGTGAGACTCTGTAGAAAAGAATTATAATGTCAGAAAACATTTTATTCTCACTTCTGTTTTTCCAATGAAAAAAAGTGTGTGTTTTGGTTTTTCAGCAATTTTTCCAGTACATAAAGTTCGAAAAGAGAGAGTAACTGTAGTAACTGTTGCTTTGGAAGGCATCTTACTCTGCGTCTGCCCTAAGGAATACTGGAGAAAACAGTGTTTTTTTTTTTGTTTTTGTTTTTTTTGACATAAGACTTCATCAACTCTCCTAACCTTTTTCTGTAGACAAGCTTTTAAATGACTGAAATTACAGGCTAAGACCAAATAACATTTAGACAAAGACCACCTCATACTTCCAATTAAAATCAATTTACAGAATTTAATCTCTTGAGTTTGCAAATGGTATCTAAACACACGAATATCGAAAACCTGGAATGTTCAAAGTTACCATCAATAAAACTCTTAGCACTGGCAGTGTGTAGCACTTTTTAAAAATCAAAGTATTTCCTAAACATTTCCTACTAAAGTATTTTCCTAACATTCCCTGTGACATGAATATCCTCCCTCCTCCCCCCCCACCAATTCCCATTTTACCAATGGGGGCATTTGGGGCAGGAAAAAAACAACAACAACAGACTTTCTGTAAGAAAGGACGAATAGGAATAGTTGAGATTGAAACTCAAGAATTCCTGGGCTCACCCTATATTCAGATGTTTTTATTTAAAAGATATTTAAAAATAAAGAAAAATGCTGCAATATCAGTAAATCTAAATACAATGAACTTCTTTATTTCCCATCCTCCCCTCTGAAAGGCACTACTATTTATAAAGGCTTTGTGAACCACAAAGGGTGAAGCCAGCTTTCCTCCTCTGCCTCCTCTACTCTCCCAAGGGTGTCTATGGCTGTGAGAGACCTGAAAGATGCCCCCAATGTTATTTCTTTTTTCTGAAAAATGTTCCATATCCAGCTGCAAGCCGATATAAATCTATTTAATCTGAAAGAAATGTAAAAGATCCAGGTTATTATATCTTTTAAAAATTAGTATGTGTTGTCCCTGATCTTGTCCATCTTTCTGCATCCTACCCTTACAAAACAAAACAAAACAACCCCAGAACCCAATGCAATGAGTAAAAGCCAAGCAAGCGACTTGTGACTTTAGCCAACATTTATTTTTCTCATTTCAACTGGAGGTTCATTCTCACCGATTCCTAGTTTAGTCTTGACTTCAAGAACTACCTTAATTATAGTAGACGTGGATCATCTTCTCTGCCCTACTACCAAGGATATTTTTGCCAAAACATATATAAGAAAGTGGTCCCTGATCCTTTGTCCCTTATTAAGTTTACCTGCAGAGCAACCCAAAGTACATTCCCCTGTCCCATCTGCTAGGGTTCCTTATTATTCCAACTTACTTTGAACTTTTTTTTTTTCTTTTTTGAGCTGGGACCAGTAACTTTTCCCTATTGGGAGGAACTGGGAGTTTTGCAGATAGGGAGCCTCCCTATTAATTTTCTCCACTTATCAAACTATATAAAATATACCCCCTTTCTCTTGGGGCCTCTATTAAATTCATTCTATTCTAATGATTGTACTTTGGCTCCAGTTAAGAGAATCATACTACTTTTTACTTCTATGTTCCTCCTCTCCTGTCTCCTGTCTCCTCACTTCCCCAACATTTGTATTTGGGGGTGTGGAATTACATAACCTCATGCTGGACCATTGTGACTCTGATTCAAAAGTGACACAAAAGCTTTGGCTCTAACCTATCAACTGTCCTCCCCACAACAGGATTTCAATAACACCCTCCTGTGTAATCTAGTCGCCATTGTTCCAGGCCCTCGTCCTCTCAAGTAGAAAGTCAGCTTGTCTCCAACATGGCCATAAAAATTCAATAGGCCGCATCAGCGGGATCCTCAGTCTCAGTCACAGAACTAGCCAAGTCACAGTGACGGACATTGGGAAAGCGACCAGGCTTTCTTCTTCTATGCTGTCTCTCATAATGAAGACACGTTTACTAACAGTGTTTTTAGTAAATCTCTCTTAAATTTTACATTATTGTATCCTCTAGTATTTGTATATACACATGAGTTTAAATGAAGAATATGGAAGGTTAGTTGAGAGAGGGCTGAGGAAGTGAGCCTTGATGGCCCAGGGTTACTTGAAAACTAGGAAACAAATACAGTTTGAGTCATTTTCCATAGATTCGGAAAATATGAAGTTCCATCTAGTTTATTGCTTGTTCTTTCTACTGATTTATTAATCTAGAATCTTAGATGGAATGAGGTGGAGGGTGGATAAGGAGGTTAACTTTGAGGCCAATGGAAAAGAAAAATAGGCATTTTTAATTCTACATTTCTACCGTGGGAATAAGTTACATATTAAGGTTCAGGTTTTTTCCCACCATTCTTTTTTATTTAGATAAGCACAGTTCTATTTATCCTTTATAAACTCTGATTGTAATTTTCTGCTGCATGATTTTAATTATCTCAATCCTACTATAGGAGAGAAGCAATGCCATACAACCCGATTTAGACAAAGACTTGAGCTATAATTTTTAAAATACTATTTGTATAACAGTAATTTTCAAAACAAAAGGTCTACCAGATATGAACACAAAAAACAGAAAGTCTTCCCAAAAACATAAAAAGAAAATCACAAAATTTCCAGGTTTAATTTTTTTTTTTTTTCCCCATCAATGGAAAAAAGGGCAGTTCATCATCATCTCGTCTGGAGAATGTACACTGGAGAGCAGTTTGGCCTCAAAGAGCAATTAGTCCTTTCGGTCCAGGGAAATATTGACAGCTGAGTGGTGATAGGTATTGCCTTCGCAGTGAAAACTCAATGCTCTGTCAGAGGGCTGTATCAGATTTAATTCCATGGCTTTAAAAAGGACTTGGGACCAGACCTTTGAAAGGCCTCTATGGCAAGCACCCCTGGCTTCCACAGGGGTTAGAAATAAAGCCAGCCAACTTTCTGAGGAGTGCATTCTACAGCTGTAGAAGAGATCAGAAAGTGTTGTTATGTCATTCATAGAGACTGCAGGGAAGGTTTCTATAGGCCCTTGTGTATGAACCTGTTATATTCATTATATATTTCAAATCAAGTGTAGACAGAAAAATAGCCCCCCAACTCTTGCTGTTTGGGGACTTACTTCCTGACAGGTTTTTCCTGCCAGATTAACTCTGAGCTGCCAGTGAATTTGGGGGTAGCATTTCATACGCAGAACCTATGTTAATCACACCTGTGACTGAGAGAAAATCATCTCTTTCACAGATTACAAAAGGGTCACCTTGCTTTTGTCTTAATGCACAGGTTCTGGTAAAAGATTTCTATACAAGATTTATAAAATGCTCTAAAAAAGTTGTCATCTTATTGTGCTTAGTCAAAACAAAGTAATGCTTCGGTAAATAAATTACTGTCTTAACTGGAGCACTCAAAGTTACTTATGCTTGATTTCGTATATATCTCTATATTATAAAACTCTGAAACCTGAATGGGTAATATTTAACTGTATGAGAATATGTATGCTATTAAGAAACTATATCTAAATAATCTAAACCAGAATAGTGGACATACATGACATCTCTGATAAATAGAACTTCTCGCTTAAAATTTTAGCAAAGGCAGAAACCTTTGATACTCACGACGGTGAGCTCATTTTTGCCCAGTTAACCACTCGTTTTGGAATGCACAAGTAAAATTATGGTAACAGCAAATGTTCTCGTTATCCTTGCCCCTCTTTTTATATTTTCTGTAACTCTTTGTCACGTTTTCTCTTTTGGATGACCTTCCGGTAAGGTCCTGGATTTCCGGTGATTTTACTGCTGCTCAGACCCTGAATAACCATGGAGGAGGTTTAAGAGGTACATCTCCCAATCCAGAAAGCCGCATGGAGTGGAATACTTAACAGAATTATTTACAGACACATTCAGTCTTGCTTTGGTTCACACTGCGCTTCCATGTGAAACCTCCAGGCCTGGGACAGCTATGTCCCTTGGTTGACCCGGTTGACAATGTAGCTCTTGACGTTGGGGACAGGGCGCACGTCGTTCTGGTGCTTGCGGCGCTCTATGAAGCACGCCAGGCGGGAGGTGTCCAGGGGGATCTTGGAGTAGCTGCCATTGTGGGGCTGCAGCCAGGGATGCTGCAGGCAGGTGGCTGCCGTGGGCCGCCGCCGAAAGTCTTCCTGTAAGATCACGTTGATGAAATCTCTGGCCGCGTTACTCACGCCGCAGAAGTACTCATGTGGGAAGCTGAAGTCCACCCTGCACACGTTGATACACGTCTCCTCCTTGCTCTCATCCAAGAAGGGAGAGACCCCACTGAGCATGACATATGTCAGGACCCCAATGCTCCAAATATCGGTGCCCAGGGAGACAGGGATGCCTTGGATCACTTCCGGGGCGGCAAACTCTGGGTTCCCCAGTAGGTGGTGGATGTGGAAGTGACCTGAGATCTGGACGGCATCCTCCAAGTCGATGAGCTTCACTCTAGGCACTGGAATCCTCAGGTCAATGAGCAGATTTTCAGGCTGCAAAAATCCAAGGAGGCGGAAAAAAGAGAAGGGATGTTCAGCTCTTTCCTGTCTACCAGTAGGAGTCCCTCAGTTCAGTGTAGCCCTGATAGTCTTTGAAATTCCTTTTACAAAGTGCACTGGAGGCTTCATAGCCAACAAAACTCTGAATTTAGTTGGGCTTCAGAGACTGTTTGACATTGAAAATCACGTCTTCTTAACTACCCTTCATTCTCACATTAGAATCAAGCAAATAATGCCATTTTCATTTTGGAAAACAGGGCTGTTTTATTTGAGCACCATGAGTAAAAAGGTGACGTTGCTGGCTTCCTTCTATCAAGTTGGACTAAGTAGCTAAAGCTCCCCTGCTTCTCTCACTGATGTCACTGTGACTTAGTGTATTCTTACTAATTTACATCAGACACACTTAAATTGTGTGACGAGATAGTCTAATATTCACAAAGATTCTAACCTAAGTAATAAAGTGAATTTATACCCTTCAAGGGTAGTGACTGGCAGGGGGAACTGAGCTGTTTCTCTGTCATATCTTGTTACCATTTAAAAAAATTATTATATTTATTTTTACATAGAAGAACTGGGGTATACGCCAGAAACAGAATGTGAGAGGGTTCACCAGAAACAGAATGGGGAGCAGAACAGGCAAATGTACTGCTCAGGCAAACACACTGCTGAGGGGAGCAGAGGGTGAGACAGCAGAGGTCTGCTGTGTCATGTGGGTCAGCTCCAGGGCCGGAGATTGAGCTCAGGCCACAGTGGTAATAGCGCTGATGCTTAAACCCTGGGCTGCCAGGGTGGCGCTACTGTTACCTTTATGTCCAGGTGCGCGACCCTGCAGTTGTGCAGATACTGCAGTGCTTCCATGACGTCTCGGATGTAGAAGGCTACTTTCTCTTCCATCAGCTCATCGTGGTTCATAAGATAGTCTAAGAGCCGGCCATCGTCCATCCTGAAGGTGGGAAGGAAATGGAAAAAAAAGATATGTTTGTTAAGGAACAGAAAAATAACACATGTATAAATCTCTACAATCTCTGAGCTCTCTCCTCCTCCCTCTTATAACAGAAGATCACTGTTGCAACACAAACATGTCAGAATTAGAGCTCATGGGTAGTATGATGCTCACAACTGAAACAAATAAATTTACAAATGTGCTACACTTCTGAAAAAAATTGTATTATCTTATAAGATGCACATTATTTTGTTAACTGGTGAAATTACTCACAAGGGAAAAATTCTGATACCCTATAAGAAGTTAAATTGCAAAACTGAGAAATTCTTCACCCAGAAAGAGAGAGTAGCAATGTTTCAAGAAAGCCCACAGTGTTTTACAAGCTGCTTTCATTTGTCATTTGGGGAAAACAGAAAGCAAAGGAGGTCCTTAGCATTTATGACCCTCTTTTTAAAACTTTGCCTTGAAGACTCACTAAGAACATGGTACAAGGAGCCAGATTGTGATTTTGAACCCTGGTTCTGCTATTTATGGAGGGGATGGGTCGTGGTGAGGGGAGGTGTGGTTGGGACAGAATAGATTCTTGATGTTTCCAGGTTCTTCCTCTCTGAAGAGGAACTAACAGTAACAGCACCCACTTCATTAGGAGGACTGTGCAAGACTCAAGTATGATAAGGAAGCACTTCAGCATAATTTGGTTGCCATGGTAAATACTCAATAGATGGGAACTTCTTTTAGGGGTGAACAGGTGCCAAGCAGTTATTCGCTAAGGTGCAATGGGTTGGCTATTAAAGGAATCCCTCGGTTAATGCTCAGGCAGAAGAACTGGAATCCCGGTCAGAAAAGTCTTTCAAGCATAGCTGAAACTCTCACGGCTGCTTCCATTCTCTTTCTCTAGTTTGTTCCTTCCCACTGTCTCTTCTGTTTTCCATGACAAGAGTAAAGAAAGACTCCTTTTCCTTCCTTCTTAGTCCATGGTGAACTTAGAGAAGGGAATGGGAATTTAGATGCACCCCCTGAACTTCTTGGAGCACACAAGGGAGAAATTAATAGTAGCACCTCCCTGAGACCCAAGAGTCTCAGTGACGAAGCTCACCCTTAGATTGTTTAGATTACCCATAAACTCAGGCCCCATCCTAGATTAGGGGATGGGCATTTCATTTGCCCACAGAGAAAAGCTCTAATAGTGATTCTGTGGGCCACCAAAGATGCAATCTGGAGTCATAGGGCTTAGCTCAGGCACTGCTTCTTCTTGATGTTCTCCTGAACATCACATCCAAATCCAGCAACTTTCTATATTGTCAAAATAGTTCTCCCCAAAATATGCATTGTCCCTTCGCATTTATCATACTATATATTGGAGTCACTCACTCATCTTCCTCATTGGACTAATATCTCCTCAAGGGCATGAATTACTTGTTTTCACCTTTGCTCTTCCCACACTTACTTGGGTCTAGACTGAGGCTGACACAGGCTAAGTGCACAGTAAATGTTTGTTACGTTAGGTCAATCCAACGTTCATCTAATTTAATACGTGTAACATCCCTAAGAAATAGGAATAATTTTTTCAAGCTTCAGAGATGAAGACCCCAAAGCCCAGAAAACTAATTTATACTGTTTCAAATCACAGAGCCCAATTCTTCTATCCAAGAATGGCTTCTTTCCACTGCACTATGGCAGCCTGGAAATTAATACCTTCCCCAGAATGGTAGCAGGCAAGCCTGAAACAGTGAAGCCGCTGTGTCCGTTTTACCACCTTGAAATACAAGTAACACCTTTTATTGGAACCAAAGCATAACATAGCTCTCAGAAACAAAGCCAGGTCATTGTTATAACAGGACATGCCTTTTGGGTTAGAAAGCGCCCAAAAAACAGGTTGTGCTTACAAAGGTGTTTTGTAATTATGTGAAATCTGAAGCTGATATGAATGCTGGCCTGTCTGCCTCAGCCAATAAAAGGAAAAGGCAAGTGGTTTAATTTGTCGACAAATGAGCAGACTCGTGTCTGGAACACCACCGTCCTGCTCTTTGGCAGGCTTCAGTGCTATTTATACAAAGGTGGAAAAGGGGATGTGGGTGAGGGCCTTCAAAGGGGAGAGGGGAAGGGGTTGGCATGGAGATGGGTGGGCCCCAGCTTGCTTTTCCAGCAACTACTGTTTACCTCCCTTTTCCTTGGAATGAAAGAAGAAAAACCTATTCTTTGAGGGTACGGGGAGGTAGGGAATTGCAAGAGATTGGGGAAGACAGGCTTATTGATGCTTATCTCAGAGGTCTGTCAATAAAAGGGGAAACCTGTCAACCAAGGGAGAAGACAAATTGGTGAATGCTTATCTGAGAGACCTGTCTTTTGTCACTGCATCAAAACGACATTCTAGCAGCGACAGCAAAACTGTATCAAATTTAGCACCACAGAAGAATTACAAATGCAAACCGTGTAGTTTTGTCACCCTCTATTTCTTTCCTACCACTTTAGAAGTCTAACCAAAAATGTTCGCAGTGGGCTTTCTTTCTTCCATCCTAAATAAATTCATGATTTGTCATTGCTTCAAAGGTCTGCATATGCACACACTTAGACTGACACAGCACTCAGGAACAAGACAAAAGTAAGAGACAAAAGGCCATAAATGGAGGCCCTGCTGTCACGAGCATGGGTCTCCATGCAGCCACCACTGTACCAGGTTTCAGTTCCAATGTCTGTCTGCTCTCCAGGTCCAGGGCCTCATCAGCACCAATCAGGCAGCGTTTCCTGAGCGCTCGGTACTTTGGAAAAGACAGTTCTCAATAGCCTCTGCCAGATCTCTAAGTAAATCTCAGATGATAACCTCTATTTTTAGCTTGGGGTCTTAGCTGGGAGGGAGAATGTGTCTTTACCAATGTATTCTTGGGGCCAATACAGAGCCCGAAGTATATGGCTGTCTGAGTCCCTAGAAAATATGGAATGAGGGGAATGAAGGTAAGGTTTTACCCTAGCAGGGACTTTTTGGGTGGTAGACTGGTGATGCTATGCAGAGGATTGATGTGCAAACCCATCTTTTGCCCAACCCTACCCCTAGACGTGAGTTCATTGTCAATAAACTTTCCTGAAACTCGTGTCCAATCCAATAGAAGGAAAATGAAATCGGAGTGAGAGAAATGTGGGCTCACGTCATAGCTTCTCCATTTCCTAGTTTGAAGGGCTTTATTCTCCATTTTCTGATCAATAAAATGGCAATAAGATTTCTATAAAATGGAGAAGAAAGTTCATGTTTCACATAACACTATAGAATGTAATTGCCTCTTCCATGAATCGTGGGCAACAAGTAACCCAGACAACTGGAGCTCACCCCAGAGATGGCACCTGTACTTACAGCTCCAAAATCAGGATGTAAGAGGTGGGGGACTCATAGGTGTCATGGAGAGTGATGTATTGGGGGTGCTGCAGGTGCTGAAGTAGGGCAGCCTCATGGGCAGCTTGCTCCTTTTTCTTCATTTTTTTGCTGACAAATTTCACAGCGACATCTTTGCGGGTAGCTTTGTGAATGCACTTCTTTACAATGGAGAAGCGGCCTCTGGAAAGCAATAGGGTGAAAGTGTTTTGCCAAGATACATCAATCAACTAGGCTCATTTCTCTCAAGGATAAAGGTTTTATCTGAAGTGGACAGACAAGAACATTTTATTAGGAACCCTACTTTCCTGTATTTTATTATAATGTTAATTTGAAAAACTACCATTTCTTCCTGAGCATCATACAGCTCTTTAAGAAGCAAAAAGCTAGTATCATTTTAAGTCAATTTTATTTCTCTGTCACTTTCAGCATTAAACACAAGGTTCAGTTTTTGTTTTTTTATTGTCGTCCCTATTCATAATATGTTTCTGTAAAATAGAACAATAGCAGCCATGTTCAAGAAGACAGAATTCTTTCCAGGATCATTGCAAAAACATTTTTTAAAAGGTGACTTTTAATTTTATTTTATATTGACTATCCTCTCATGAAAAATTTTGAAATTACACAAAAGTAGAGGAAATAATATAATAGGTCTAACCAGTCTTTTGTGCATCTTCTATGATTATCATTATTTTGCTAACCTTATCTCTTTTATTCCTTTTCTCAACACCTCCCCTCCCCTGCTCTTTTCATCCTCTAGCATATTTAAGCAGATTTCATGTTATTTCACTCACAAATACTTCATTTTGCATTTCTAATTGACATTTAAAAATATACAACACCATGGTATTTTTATAGCTAACAAAATTTACCACACCTAAAATAGAGAGACTGAATCTCTTTTCCCTTCCACTCAGCTGTGGAAGGGAAAAGAAAGTGAAGTCAAAGGCCGAACCATCAGCAATGAGAGCAGAGAAAGAGAGGGTACAATGCTAGGTTTAAAAAAATTCACTTATAATGTTTTCCTCTTAGGTGAATACATTGTTTCTCTACCACTTGTCCCTTTCTCTCCCCTTCTCCCTTTAACCTCCAAGCCTTCATGATGTGAACTGAAGTCCACTGAAAGTACAAGTGTTTTATGTCGTCTAATTGTCTGCTACGTGTTTAGTGTTTGTTCTAATCAACTTGACTGACTTTGCTGCACATAATTTTCTCAGATTCCCTCCATTTTGTTGAAAATGGCTGCATTTCATCCTTTACTATGGTTATATAATACTCATGGTGCGGGTGTACCACATCTTGATCCATTTCTCCACGGGTGGACGTTTAGGCTGCTTCCGTGTCCTAGCTAATGAAAATAAGGCTACTATGAACACTGTAGAACACTTGGGACTTGTGCTGATAGCTTCATCTTCTTTGGATAGATGCGCAGGAGTGACTTGTTGGGTTGCACGGTATTTCCGTTTTTAGTTTTTTTTAAGGTAAATCCAGATTGTCATGACATTTGCACTAATTCACATCCTCGCCAACAGTGTGATGGAGTTTTCTCACTCAGCATCCTTTCAAACTCTTTTTGGGGGTCTTTTTAATATGTATCCTTCTCAAAAGCTTGCAGTGATATCTTTCTGTGGTTTTAATAGAAGTGATAATAAACACGTTTTATGTCTTCAAGCCTTCTGGAGAACCTCATTGATGAATTATCTATTCATACCTGTTGCCCACTTAATAACTGGGTTTTTTAAATTGTTGATTGTATGATTTTTCTATATTAATTTTTTCACACCATAGATCAGCTCTCAAAGCCTTGCTGTGCTTTGTTAGGTGTCTTCTAAATATGTACAGCTTGGAAATGACCCAGAATGTGTGTTGTTTTCTGCACAGGGGTCTACTGCTTAGCTCATTCCTCACACATTCCTTGACTCCCATGAATACCCTTTTTTGGTTTCTTTGGTCAGAAAGATGTTTTAGCTTCCTGCACACCGACCCTTGATTTTGTTTACTCTCTGGTCAAACCCAGGAAATAAAAGAAAAATACATTAAAAGCCATCCAGAAACCTCACTCACTGCACTGTCTTTGTCTTTCTTTCTTTTTTTAAAAAAATATTTATTTATTTATACATACAGAACTGGGGTATAGGCCAGAGGTGCAGGGTGGTGAAAGGATTCATTCATCCACGTGGTCTGCTGCACCACGTGGGTCACCTCCGGGGCAGGTGGGAATCAAACTCATGCTGCAGTGGTTTCAGCTTCTTAGAGCTGTGCTCTAACCGGCTGCGCCACCAGGTAGGGCCCTGTCTTTGTCTTCACATTTTAACTTCCGTCTCCAGACTTCCTGTTACTTCTCAGAATCCTTTTTCATTTTGTCTAAGCTTCCATTTGTAATCAGTGGGAGATAAACACTACAAAGGGCATACTCCATCTGGGCTGGCATGGGAATGGCTCATTTTATTTATTTTTTAATTGAAATATATTTGACAGATAGTATTATAGAGATTTAAAGTATAAGACATTGATTTGACACAGTTACATATTAAATAATGATTAATATTGCAGCACTAGTATCTCTATCACATTATGTAATTATTTCTTTTTTTGTGAGAATCTGACTCCTTCCTTTTAAAATCTGGAAGTTCTGAGAGTGTGGGTGGATCCTGTCAACTTGACCTTCACCGCATGACATGACTGTACTGTTTAGTTAAGAAAATAAGTCTCTTTTCCTATTTCTTTTACTGGAAGTCTATCAAATACTACCTCGTGGTGTGCTAGGATTAGATTAAATGACTTGCATCATATTTACACAGTATCTGGGACACCATGGGCACCCATCAGCATCAGTATCATCCCAACCACCAAACTTTCCACTGGCCTTTTTTTTTTTGCCTTTTTAAATCTCTGGCTACATAAAGAAGATAAGAAAGAAAGAGCTAAAGATAATTTTTGATGACAGGTGTTGTACTGAAAGGCAGTGAATCGTGACTTCTGCTTAAGACACAGGAATAATGAACATCTTGCCTCTCTCTACAACTTCTGTCACTGTCACCTTACTTAGAAAACCTTTTGTTTCCTTTCCTCTTTTTGTGGAGCTTTACTGCCATCCACCAACCCCCCCACCCCCACCGTCCTCCTCCCCAGCCACAGATGTGTGGTGGGGCTCTTGGGTTCGGGTTCATAGGAGGTTGTGGGTATAGCCTACAAGACCCCTTTCAAGTTAGGCAAGAGCTTGAGGCGTGATCGCCCTGGGGCCATAGATGTACATCTCAGCTATGTCGGAATGCCTGGGGAGCAGGTGACAGATCAGTGGAGGCCTAGTTAATAAGATAGCTGTAGTAGGGGTCAGTGGGGGTTGGGAGTATATTAACAGATTTATTCTCCCTAAAGCCAAAAAATCCAGTGTGTACGTTGACCCCTCCTTCTCTGTCAATAAAAAGGTGAGGCTCTGGCTCTCTGCAGCATCCTGCACCCTGCATCCTGCCCAGCGACTCCTGTTTCTTTATCACTGCAGTGTTGCTGGCTCAGCGTGAGGTTTTCTGTTTCATCGAGAGAAGTCACTCAGAGGGAGAGGTGACCTTAACCACCCACTGGTAGCCAGTGCTGTTTTATTCTCACGTCCTTGAGAGGGTGACTCCTCAGATCCGCTCCCCTCCCCCATACACCACCTGCAGACTACTGTACGTACAAGACTACCTCCTTTTGCTCTTTCCCACCAAGTATTTTATAGGGTAACTCAAATTTATTCATCATTTTGCTTCTCCTTTTGAGCACACACTTTTCTGTCTTAAATGCAGAGTGTGTGTGAATGTGAGAAGTGGGCCTTGATTAGAGATAACTCAGAAACAATACGCTTGGACACATACTGAGATATGTATGTAACAATTAGTTGTTATACATTCTTCTCAAGGGCATATAGAATTTTTTTATAAAAATTCACCATGCATTACTCATAAAACAAGTCCCAATAAAAATCAAGGAATCAATATCATATAGGCCAAATCCTCCAACCACAGAGCAGCTAAGTTTGAAATCAGTAACAAAAAGGTAATTTATTTGAACATATTTCTGTTATAACTGGGTTTAAGAAAAAAAATCATAGTCGAAGGAAAAACACTTAAAACTGGATGAAAATGAAAATGCCACATGTCAGAACTCAAGAGATGTAGCTAAAATTGTTCTTTGAAGAAAAGACTGAACCTTACATTCTTTTGTTAGAAAAGAAGAATCTGTGCGTGAAACATCAAACTTAAGAAAACAGAAAATACGTATCAACCTTCTCTTGCCTTTCTAGTTAGAAAACACACTTCATAAAAGAAACATCAGGACCAAGTTGTCGTTCTGAGGTAATGTGAAATATTCAGGTCAAGAAGCAAAGGACTGTCATTACCTTCCAATTTCATTCAGCTCGGTGTAAGCTGAATCAAAGTTTTCTTTCCAAGAAATGGTGGCACCATCAGCAGCAGCATCTTTAGAAGAGAGAGAATCCATTACTTTTACATTGAGACTATCATATAAGTATAAAGAAAAGCCTAACAGAAAAATTCAAACATCACCCCAGAGCAATTCCTAGGACTAAATATGGAGCCAACTCAGTGGGAAAATGTCATGATCCTCTGAAATGTTATTTTTAAAAATATCATCCATGGGGAAATTGACATGACAGGGTCAAACTCCCTGTGCCATCTATGTAAACAAAGAGAAAACTGAAGGCAATCAGAAATGTAATCTCTAGATATTTAAAAATAGAAACTTAGTTTAAAAAAATAAATAAACGCAGGGAAAAGTTTTCTCCCTTAGAATATTTTAGAGGGAAAAATATTTGGAGGCCTGGAAAGCCAGTGAGAATGTAGGGAGGATGCCGCAGAGAGGACAGGGCAGATTTTCAAAACCAGAGAGAGAAGAAAGGAATGTGCAGCTTAACCACTGCTCTCTCTCATCCCGCCTGTCTCAGGCCTAATGAGCTTAATGGCATATTGAATGATTTAGAGCTCCCAAAATACATGCTGAGTACATCGAATCGTTGGCAGCCATTACCTTGAAAGTGTTAATTCCCTGACAATGATTTACACACACACATGCACACAAGTACAAACAGTAATCAGAATCTATTTGTGAAGTCCACTGAAGACTAAGACTCACAAGAAGCAAAACGTGGGCAGTGGCCATCGTGGGCAGGGTTTAATTAGTGACTTGGCTGGGTGGGGGGGACCAAGCCAGCAGTCCAGCCCTCCTACCACCGGTCACTGCAGGCTGTCCAGAGCACAGGCCGCTGAGGCCGAGCACGCTGGCTTATTGATTCCGAGGATGGAGAGGCCCAGGACCAAGGTTTTCCAATGAGTCATAAGCCCGTGGGAGCAAAGCCATTGGGAGGGAGTGGACTGCCGAGCTGGGCAGGCAGGGCTGATAGGGCTGGAGTGCATTTTCGGATTTCGCTGCAGGCAGGAATGTAGTCCAGGCCCTGGAGGGCTTTGAGTTCCAAACCCTGACACAGATTCATTGCCTTCTGAGTACAGTGACTTCCTCTCCTGTCCAGCAGGCACACAGTCTATTCCCCCCACTGCTAAAATCCTCATTACCTAGAGATAACATTTTTTTTAAACCAAACTGTAAATTCTTTTATCAAAAGGCATTATAAACAGATAATACTAAACTTATTTAAAAACCATTGAGTGCCACACCGGTGAATATACAGCTCATGAATAACTTAGAATGCATTTCCCAGTTTAAAAGGCAATACACAGCATACAAAAACCTATACTAAAGAAAGATGTTGGGTCCCAGCCGGGATGAGCCTCCCCAACCACCCCCAGAGCTTAAGCACAAGATTGTAATAGGAAGAAGACATCTTGCCACTTGTGTGAGTGGCTTAACTGATTAATATCCACCCTGATCGCAGTTGCGCATGTGAGGGAGATTTCCTCCTGCCCCCAGGCCAACATCCTGGGATTAAGGGTATAAAAAGGAGGCTGGAAAGGATAATAGGAGAGAGAGAACGTTTGCTGCAACCATCTACATGTGCTGACTCTTCAATCTCGACGTCCCCCCGCGCAGACTCGTATCCCTGCCGTGCGGGCGCGGCAGAAAGAAGCTATAACATGGATACATGATTGAAGTGTCTAAAATTATATATATATATATATACAGTACATAATTAATGTTAATTATGTGATCAGTACATTTTTCTCTTATGATTCCTTTCATGCTTCACTTTCCCCAGAAACTGAATTCTGAACTTCCTCTTCTAAAATTTGTACAATCACGTTATCCTTGGACATCAAATTATATTTCATCACAAATTTAGCAAACTGATGACATAAAAATGTTTCATTTTCATATTCATCAAATATCTGCTGGTGATGAAAATAAGCATGTGAAAATATTCTGTAAATCCTACGGCATACTGATCCTAATTTTGCTACCGATGATTCCTTTATAATAACCCTGCTGGGATAAGATTTATTGCTATTCAGAAGACATGCAGCACTATCAAGTGTGTGTCTAGTATAGTCTATAGCAGGACACTCTTTTGGAGTTTTATGAGCTACAGAAAGAAAAATCCATTGTTCAGTTGCTGTCATCTGAGTGCATGTATCTGGATGGCATTCACTCTGAAGTTTAACAGCAAGTCCATTTAGTTAAAGACAGAATTACCTTAAATGTTCATACTTCCATACACCTTCATCCTGGCCTTCAGGTGGTTCAAAAAATTTGCCAATATTGGAACAATCTGCTCTTATGTTCTGTTGAATATACTGCTGCACAGCTAGTGTACTGTCCGTTTCATCAAATGATTCATCAGGCCAATTATAGAAATCCTGTGCCTCGGTACCTGGCCTGTTCCTCAACACTGCCGTCCCCTCTGCCATGACCATGTGCCAGAGTCCGGGCTACTCCCTAGAGATATCTTTAACAGACTTTCTCTTTCAAAATATCTCTGGGACCAAGGTGGTTTGGTGAGATAGTTGAATAGATGGGAAAATAAAACCGTGTTCATAAAATACTTGTGTGGAGCCAGGTATAGGCATATGTTAGTTGACTTCTCAATACATCTACTTATGTATCTGCATTAAGAAAAAGCTATCTGGGAGGGTTGGGGATGGGGACATGATCAAATATTCTTCATGCAATCCTCCAACCATGTTGCTTTTGTCCTTTCCATATTAAATTGGTGAGTGGGACTGCCCCTAATGCTGTGGGGTATACTTGTGCCCAGCAGGGGTGCCCAGGGGAAAGGAAGCTTGGTGTTTGCATCTCAGAAGAGGGAAGAAAGCAGCCATGGGACCCCCGGCTTTGGCTGCTCCTCTGTTCCAGGAGACACACCCAGCGCCAGGAACCGGCAGAGGTAGGTTGGGTGGCAGCCCAAAGTATAACCCAAGACTCTTGAAGTCACATTTTATGTGACTCTTCACTGGGCCCTGAAAAGTTATTTGACTAAAGCTGCCAAGCAAATTCAGGGCCCTTCTGGCATGAGGGCCCAATATATGCAGACAAGAGCCAGGGCCATGAGCATGTGACAGCTGGCTGGCTGGCTGGGGACTGGGCACCACTGTGACTCACCGTATTCTGGAAGTCGCACGAACTCTGAAGGCTCACTGGGAAGGCTGATCCCCCAGGGGTTACTGGCACTGACTCTGAACTGATAAGGACTCCCAGGGCTGAGGTCTTCAATGACGAGGTAAGTGTCCAAGGTCGAAGCTACAGATTGCTGCCAGGCCTGGGAGCCTGGTGCACAGTTTCCAAGAAGGAAAGAGAAAATGACAGAGGGTCATTGTTTCAAAGACCGTCAGTAAATAAAGAGAAAATGACACATTCCACTCAAGGGACAGCTGGGGTCTGCATGGCACTGGGGGAGGTAGGGAGTCAGGTGAGGGGGCGGGGCGTGAAAGCCTGTGGGCCTCTGTGGCAGGCTGGGCTTCAGTTTCCTAAATAGTTGAATGCTTCGTGAGGGATGCAGGGACAGCAGGCCTATAGGTTTTATCCATTTTCAAATGTGTGCATGTGAGATGACAGAATTAAAATAGTAAGAGTAGCGAAAGTAGAGTAGAACGAGTGTTTTTGGTAGTGAAACTGGTTGCCATCAAGCCAGGTTCAGAGTTGTGCTAATAATTAGAATTACTGGAAGCTCTTATTTTATCTAATTCTTGTTAACTGGGTTTCTGGCTCAGTTTCTAACTGCTAAAGAAATGTGTGCACACTTAATGGAGACATGTAACAAATTTTATAGTTCCATAATTCAGAAAAGACATTAATAGGTACTGTGGATGTATATTTTTTGTGATATCTAATTTTCTTTCTTTCTTTTTTTTTGGAGGGGGGAGGAGTAGGGCAAGGCCCTGATCTGATTTAATTATTACTTTAGGGGAAAGATCACAATTTAGCAAACTTGAGTCTGAGTTCTACTGCTAACTTCTCAATTATTAACTCCAGCTTTTTGCTGCTTAGCTTTCCTTGGGTGCCAGTGTCCCCATATATAGAATTGGCCAGTCCTCCTCGTGGCTGATGACTGAGCTTGTAAAGCAGGGGAGCATCTGTGAAGCTGTGCTGTGCCTGCCTGCATCAGTAATACCTGGTGGAGTCACCTCTCCACGTGACCTTCAGGCCAGATGGGAGATGTGGTTTTGCATGGAGGCCTTGGGGTGTGTGTGTGTGGGGGGGGTGTGGGAAACAAAAGACAGGAGAAGGAGCAGCTGATGAAAGCCACAGAGGCAAATATTTCCATGACTCTGAAGAACTTGCAAGGAGGAGAAGGCAAACAGAAGGGCTGGAGAGAAGACCCACCTTCCTCTCTGTACTCCACGGTGTAACCAGAAATAGTGCAGTTTCCTGTGCTGGACGGAGGCAGCCAGCGGAGAATCACAGAGGAGCAGCTTCTCTCCTGTGCAATGGGGCGGTTTGGGGCTGCTGGAACTCCTGCAGGGACAGAAATCAAGGTCAGAACTTGGTATTTTACACCAAAGTTGAATGTCACTAGGAAGCATAACCTGACCTTAGTCTCAGATTTTCCTATGACCTTCTTCACCAAAGGGCATACCTTTCCTCAGGTGTGAGGTGACCTGGGAGTCGCACATCATGGCCAGAGTTGTTCTTTGGGTTAAATACTGCTAAATACCAGTGATAAAGTGGGTGAAGATGAAGTGAGGAGTGCTAGAGGAGTATGGTGTGGCATGGAGAGTTCTTGGCAAAGATTTAGAACGGAACTTTGGAATTTTCATAATGAGCTTTTCTTTCTCAATTCTCAGGGAGCCCTTGCCATGTTCACTTACAGTGTTTGACTAACACAGATTCATAGAAAGTAGGAGGGTGGTTGCTAGGGGCTGGGTTGGAGCAGGTGGGAATGGGGGCTTGTTACTGAGTGGGCCCAGAGTTTCAGCTTTGCAAGATGAAAAGTCCTTGAGATTCTTGCACAAGAATGTGAATGCATTAACCGATCACTTCTGACTGTCCACTGTACATAAGTTAAGGTCAATTTTACATTAAGTGAATTTTACCACAGTTTTAAAAAGTTTGACATGAATGTTTGACTAACAGAAGACCTTACCTTGCACTTTAACTGTGGCTGATGTCGATGCGGTCCCGTGGTCATTTGTGGCTATGCAGGTGTAAATTCCACTGTCTTGGGGCATCAGGTTGCAGATCTTTAGGGTGATTTCCCCAGAATCACTAGGAACACCGAAAGTATGCTTTTCAAACTCCAGTCGCGAGACAACTGGCTTGTGGGGAAGCTCCCAAAGGACTGGCCCCCGGTGTGCAAGCTGAGTCCGAGGCCCAAGGTCTAGTCCAGTTCTGTTCCTTGCTACCCACCAGGGGTGACCACCTTGCCTCTCTACACCCCCAATTTCTTACAGAGGAAGGACCTTCTTGCCAAGCCTATGGCTCAAGTTGGTTGTAAATAAGGGATACTAAAGGAGCTAATGAGGTAAGAGTTAGAATGTGGTTTGAAATAGATAAATAAAGTCCTATATGAGCTCATGATATTGCTAGTATCACCACCTAGCAACCTTATCCTAAACTATTTTCAGTCACACAATCTGTAGTAAGTGATCTGAAAAAATGGAAAGACTACAGTCTTTTAAATACTACATGTGGGGCCCTCAGAATAACTAAATGAAGGAGTACCTTTCCCCCATCCCCCAGGAAAGATAACTCCCCCATAGTTCCAGCTGGGGTCTGGGACATCACAAGAGAAGATGGCTGAAGGGTTAAATGCAGAAGTCACAGTACAGCTCCTTCCCCACCAGTTGTGACACTTCCTGACCTTCATCACCTCACCAAGCACTAAGTCTCACACTTAGCTCCCTGGTGCACAGATATTATAGTGCCTAGTCAGGGACACTGCTGAGAATACTATTTCACATGCACATAAATTAATGGGCAAAAGTTTCCTTATTCTGGGTATTTCTTCCACAAATATTCCTTAAGCACGTAGGGCTTGTTATAACTTACCCATTGTAAGCAGTCGCACACAATGAAGCTCATAATTCATAGCAGTAAATACTAACATAATGATTGAGAGGCAGCCAACCAAGTTTTGTTCAATAGCCTTTTTGTGTGAAGTATGTTTGTGACCGAGTTTTCTGTTTTCTAGTGTACATTATGGAGTGAATTGTTTTTTTCCTTCTAATAACATAGTTCCCAGGTTAGTGGCGGACTTAAATATATGGCTGTTTCACAGGATCTTGCAGAGCACAGAGAGGCCCACAATGTCGGAATCTGAGGGCCACATTCTTGCCGCAAGCTGGAGCCTTTGCCATTTCCCAACATAAGATTCTCTTGGGGATCATTAAGGAAAGATCATTAAGCAGGTGCGTCTCAGTGTAAGTATAGTTCCAACCTGACCCACTTTATTTGTTTAGTGGGAGTCTAGAAGGCAGCCTACAAGCCATTCTTGTAGGGCCTGGGCAGCATGTGAAGCAGGTGCTATTCGTGACCCAGATGTATCAGCCTGTGGTGGGTTGTAGTGTGAGGCTGGATCTGAGGCTCACCGACATTCTGAGGCTCACCTACACTCTGTCCTACCAATGCTGTCTGACTCAACCACTCTCCTCAACAAGGCTAAGTGTGTGCTCAACAATAGCCCCAGGGCAGCCCTTGTCTGAAGAGACTGAGTAACCAGGAGGAGGAGCTGCCTCTCCCACTGAGAGCTAGCCACTGGGTGCTGCACAGGGGGTGCCAGCATGGGGAGTAGGGGGGATGAGCTTACCAGGAGGAGATGGTGTATGTGGCTGAGCTATTGTCAGTGTCCAGGATGTTCTGGTCTGGGCCCTTCCAGGTGACGGTGGGCTTTGGCCGCCCACACACTTTGCACTGCAGTGTCACTGTGTCCCCAAGCAAGCAGGTCACATCCACCAAGGGCACAAGGAATTCTGGGGCCACTGTGGTCAAATCAACATAAATTTGCATCATTCAGATCAAATTTAGAAGACAACAGTCATTTCTAACACTGTTCTCATCGCCTACATGTGTGTTATAACAACCCAGATAACTTAGCTATGTGTTATCATCTGTGTCCCTTTAAAAAGTAATTTAAAAGCAATAAATGTTTATTGCAGAACACTCAGGAGATACAGAGAGAAGAAAACGCTGCAAGCTGCCTTAAACCAGAGGCACTACCGTGAAGTACACTACACATGGCCTTCCGGCTTTGTACAAACACACTTTTTTTTTGCAAAAAAATTGGGTCCCATTATACATACTGCCACTTGGGGTCCTTCTCACCCTAACAGTTTATAGAAACAGCTTTTCTTGTCCAACTACAGACCATCACTGTTGTTTACAACTCCACAACAGTGCAGGGTTGCCTTAGTTTAGTCAATCTCCATGTCTGTATTATTTCACTTTTAACTCACCTTCTTGGATGAAATTTGGATTTAAGATCTGAAAAACACAAAGAAACAGAAAATTGTTTAAATCCTAAACCACTAAAAGAAAACAGGACTTTTATCCTACTGAGTAAAGAGGAGGTATCGTCTAGGCCCGCCGCCTCGTCTCACGCTGGTGTCCACGGCGCTACCCCACTATCATGAGACTGCAGGTGACTGGCGCTGCTCTGTCTGCTCTGCTGGTCACACTCCCCAGGGGCCAGCCAGACAGGCTTGCTGTGACTGCAGCTCTGCTTTCTGTCCTCCTTTTCCTTGGTTACTTTTCTTCCTTGCCACAGGCATCAAAAGCCATTCTCCCCTGTTCAGTATACACTCAAGCCATGTGAGTCACCAACTCTTCCAGCAGCGTTTTTAATAACAGAGGACCTGGCCAACAACTATCAAACTGGAAGGTCACCGACATTAACCATTAGCCACTAACCCAGGGGTTGCCTTCCACATGTGCCTCCCTTCCCAAGGAGAGAAACTTCTCTTCCAGCAAGAGCTTGTTTGGTTGAAAGGGAAAAAGAAAAAGCTGTTCAGTCCCCACAGGACAGCTTAAAACCACTGGCCTAATGGTTCTAGTCTTTTCTGTTGCATCGGTAAGAAAATGAGACTTAGGTAGACTAGGTGACCAGTCTGGTCACATGGGTGGTTGGCAGAGGCACTTTGCACACAACACTCTGGCTGCCTGGTGACACAGAGGGGGATCTTCAGCTGGCTGAGAGGGTGATCACGTTGAACTTCCCCATCTTTTGTATTACTTCTTCACAATGCAAATCGGGCTGCAAAAGCCTGAATGGGGAGAGAGGCTAAAACAAGCATGAGCTTCAAACTTAGAGAGGCTGGGACTCACCACATTTTTTGGATGTGATTTTATGTTAGACATTTAACACTTATTAACACTGACTTATTCCACTGTAAAATGGGAATAATGACATGTGCAAGTAAGGTACATCAAATGTTTGGCATAATACTTGACAAATAGCAAGGATTCAATGACAGCTTAAGTAACGATCATCTGATTCTAATCATCTCCCTTAGCTAAGCAATCTTGTTAAAGAGGCTTATCTCTGATAACTGTTGATTTGGAAAATTATTTCCTTCATAATGAAGCCAGTGAGCTCAAGTGTGTTCAGTAAGTCCACTGGGGCATTCACGCTTGTCTTCCTATATGCGCCCAAATTAGATGAACACAGTTTGTGTTCTTCCCTTATCCAGGGGTCCAGATAAGCCTCATGGAAGAAATAAGTAACTTCTTCCTTTGGTTTTTACTCTGCAAGCCAATCACCCACTACCTGGGTTTTCCACAAAATAGGCTACAGAAAACTCTTGAAATGTTAAGTCCTGGGAATGGGTGTTCAACACCCATTCAAAAAGCTGAGGCTGCATTTTGGGATCCCCAGCCCTCATTGATCTGACAGGCTAGACAGAAGTTCAAAGCTCTTGTCAGTCTGGCTTGCCCTTGAAGTTACAGAAAATCCCAAATGCCTGTGAGATAATGAAAGCAACTATCTCTGCGTCTGTTGCTGGCCAGAAGGCAGTTACAGGAAGACTCACAAATTTCACAAGTAGAGGTAGGTAATGTGTAATGCCTTGCCTCCCTTGATGGACACATAGTGACAACAGTGTCTGAGTCAACAACTGGGAAAGTTTGACCCTTTCAAACCTACAAATGAGAACTAGAATCCCTGTCAAAAATGAATGCTTTGATTGCTGTTTGATGCAAGGAAATAGCAACTCCCTTCTTTCCTAAGCTGTATGTTCCTACTCAAACTCATGGCTAGTAGAGCAGTCTTCTCAATAAAATCTGTCAGACTGCTGTGGGTCTGAAACTTCATTTTGAAAAGCTAACAACCTCTTTGTCTAACCCTCACAAATGACTCATAGCATCATTTCAGGTCACAGCTCTGACCACCACATTGCCCTCTGCTAGTCTGGAGCATGGATCCCAGTCACTGGCCGAGGCAGCTCGTGTCAAGGACCTCATGCTCAAGAGAGTGTGATGGGAAGACAGGTCAGGAGTTTTGAAATTGTACGTAGCCTGGTTTGAGGAAAACTGCTAAAACTGCTATCCAAGGGAACTTTTCTCATGTAAGCCTACTTCTGGCCCTGAGGCTTCCTAGAGAGATTTGAGGGAGACAGTGAGGACAAGGTGGGCCATGTGAGGGGTTTGAGGGTATAAAAGGCTGATCCTCTTGAACATTTAAGATGCCAATTTGGTGGGTGGCATCGGATTCCTTGAAGGGTACTAAAGAGGCCATCATTTATCCAGCTGTCTTAGGTAAGGCAGGAGAAGAACAACCAGTAATTTCACGAAGAAAGGAGACGAAGAGTATTTTCTAACATCAGCAATGGTTATTTCACAGAGATAGGATGAAGGGCGGCCTTCTCCCTGATCAGAAAACATTGACTTGTCTTCTCCTGTAGGCCTGTCTAAGGTTTCACAGCTACATAGACACTAAGCAAAAAGCCCTGTCCTCAGGAATTATAATTGTCTGAATTTGGGGGTGATTTCCCTTTTCTTTTCTTACCTGAGATTTCCATATAATCTGCAGTCAATATGTTTCCTTTATATATATATATATATATATATTTGAGATATTGAACGTTTCCTTTTTATATTTTTAAAGGAAAACAACAACAACAAAGCTAATCGGCTACAGTCTCCACAAGGTCAGGGAGTAACTTCTGTTATTCACCTTTGTACCTCAGACCTCTGGCCCAGGGTCTGTGACTTAGTAGGCATTTGAGACATGTTGGCTGAGTGAATATTTGACTTTTGACCTCATTTCAATTCTTCCAAGAACTGAGGACAGTTTCATACATAGAATCTGGCATTAGGACCAAAAGATTTATAAAATAATTACTTCTGGGTATGTTACTAATGTTTGAATGGAACTTGTTTTCCTATACAGATGGGATACCAACTTTTGGGAAAATACTTAGAAAAAATTGATTCCTACCCTCTGAGAGAAGAGGCTCTCAGGGAGATGTGAAATTTGGAAGTAGACGCAGCACATACCTCCAGCTCCTAAGCCACTCATGCTTGCCTGTCTTGGCCGCCATCTTGAATTGACATCTTTAATGTAAATTGAGAGGATAACATGCTCACTTGGAAGGCTGCTGGATGGAAGGGTGTATTTATGGGAAGATTTACTGAGCTGTCCTTTGGTTAAGGGAGGGTGGCTAGGTGGCGGGGCAGATGTGCTCACTGGCTTCTCTACCCAACTGTTTATAGGAAGCAGGAATTAAGTGACATCTGCAAAGTTTCCAGGATGGTGCTTGGCTGGTATGAATGACCAGCCTCCAGCAAACTTGAGGCACTGCCTCCCCCTCATCCCAGCCTGGCTCAATTAGAACAACAGGGGAGAAAAACCACCAGAGAATGCTGCCCCCTTTGTCCAGTGGCGGGTGTGTCACATCCTGATGGGAGAATTCACAGGCACAAAGCTTTAAATGCACACAAGAAGTCTTGGAGAGGTAACAGATAGCCAGTGGTAGGTTCCGGTGCTATGCCATGTCAGTTGGGCTTCAGAAACCTCCACAGGGGCAGCTCTTTAATAAAATAATACCCCAAACAATGGCTCAGAGAAGTTGCATTATTCCAATTTCTCATCAGTACCTCAACAGCATTAAAAATATCAATAAATCCACAGAGAGTGGTTGATTCAACTACTCTTCCTAGGCTGAGTGTGACTTCAGCAGGGAAGCTGCAGAGAAGGGTTGCCAAGGAGACTTAATTGCAGGTGCTCCATCTGGACGGGGCTTGCGGAAGGCAGCTATCTCCATCCTCCGCCTTGTGGGTCCCTGTGTTGCTGGTAACGTAGTGACATTGCTGATTTCTGTGACATTGTAGAGTTGGTATCAATGACTCAAACTCCTTCATTTGCTTCTCCACAACCCAGGATCAGCAGGTGTTATATTCCCATTTCCAGATGAGCTAAGGTGTGCCTGTCCCAGACAGTGACAGAGGACAAGTCACAGGGCTCTTTCCACCTCAGCATTCAAAACAGTAGCAAGTTCTTGGGAGAAGCACTGTGAAATGTTGTCATCATGTCTAAAGCCCGTTTACCTTTGCTTTGCTTCCCAACCTTGCTTCCCCCCCCCACCCCATCTCCATCTCTTCCTCCTCTTTAAACTCCTTTGGTAAGGACCAAGAGTCTGAACAAAATCCACCTAAATTTCCCCCAAATTGTAACAATGAACCATGCCCATTGAAGACTTCCCCCTCATTTTCCACTGTCTACTTTAAAGCAAATCAGAGTAAGAACTGGAAGCAGGACATGATGTCCTCTCACACTGTTATGTATTTAACTTTATATTTTCCCATGGCCTGCTATGGACCCTAAGGCCCATGTGGGCAAGAGTCACATCTTGTTCACAGTTACTGCCCCAGAGCGTAGTAGAATACCTAGCACTTGAGTGCTCCATTGGTATTTGTCAAACCAATGATAAAGTGGTGGGATCTTAATCTTGGTGGTAGAGGGGAGGGGAACGGCCAGGAGAGTTGAGAAAATGTCTGATGATTTAATTTGGAGTGTTTCCCTAGTCCCATTAATCGGGAACATGACCTGCTATGGAATGGCACTGGCTAAGCAGGGTCTGCCATTTAGCAACTAGTATTCTTATTTCCCAGGCTCTTCGCTGGCAGTTCCGTGGCGCATCATACGCTGCTCTCTATCATCACAGTTTTGTCATTTGTCTTTCTAGACTGGTGCTCTTCTGAAGACAGTCACTCTTTCACACGTTTCACATACCATGGGTCATGCTGCTCAACACAGCATCTTGTACATAAAACATCAAGCATTTGAGTTAATTAGTAGACTAGGATGTAGGTCTACTGACCACTTTGATTAATGATCATTGTTGGCATGAGCAGGGGCCTGAGGTATCAGTTGGGCACTTGAAGGATTTATTATAAGCTGCACATAGTTCTCTAAACTTAGTATTTTCCTTTCTCAGAAACAATCCGAGAGTCCATGTAGAGCAGTAGAGGGGAAGGAATTGAGAATTAGAAGTGGTAGTGGGAGATGAGGCTGTTTACATTTTATATAAACATGTTTACATTTTAAAGGCACCTGCTCTCACTCTGGAGACCAAAATCCAAGAGGATGAGGTTTATATGGACCACGTGGGAAAGAGGTGCGCAGGAGCCTGGTTTTATCTGGACAGCAGAGGGCAGTAGACGGCAGAGCTTCCTCCTGGACTGGCGACAAGGACCACCATGAGGTGATCCAGAAACTTAGTTTCTTCCTTCTGGAGAGAAATCCAACTGTCTTTGTGGTTTTTCTTCAACATAGGAGGGCAGTGAGGTAACAGGAAAGAATTGTGGGTAAAAGCAATCATTACTGAGAATAAGCTGAACCTTGAGGAAATCTTGAATCTACTTTTCTTGCAAAAGGACTTATGTGTGGGAAGAAATCATCTGTCCAGAAGACCCTCTGTCAATTGACTCCAGAAGAAAAACACCTCCCCCACACCATTGTTTGTAAACTACCCATCACCAGTCACAGATACAGTTCAAAACTGTATATAAAGTATGTCAAATTTCAAAAGAAATTCAGACCAAATGTCCCAGCCTAGAGCTACCTTGAATGAAGTAAAATTTCTCTATTCTTCCCTTTCTATTCTCTATGTCATGTAAATCTATATTTAGAGGAGGAAGAAAGGAGATTTTTAGATGATTTTGATATTGGTATTTAAGTGGAGAGATATAGGAAAAACAATTTCTAAAACTTAGGCCTGGAGGTTTAACCCTTCTTGCTCTCAGTCAGACCAAACCAGACACAATTTTTTAAATATATAGATAATATTTATAATTCTGTAGAGCAGTGTCTACAAAATAGTTTTCTAAGACATTTAGGAAGTAATTCTACCTCTCCTCGCTTCTAAAAGAACCTCAAACAACCTGCAATTAAAAGATAATTCAACACAATTGTAAACATTTCATCATTTTCAACTATGAATTTTTTCTTTGACCTAATTGTAATAGACAGGTTTAAAGCTTTCCAAGTATATGAGACTTTAAAAAGTTATCTTTTTGTTACTGCCTTCTAACTTCATTGTCATAGTAGGTGGAAAACTTGCTTTATATCCTATTGAGACTCTTGTTGGAACTTGCTTTATGAGAACATAGTATAGGGTCAATTTTTATAAAAAGGTCCACATGTTCTTGAGAAAAAGATATAACCACTAGTCGTTGAGTACAGGCTTCCATTTATGTCTGTGTGTCAAACACATTTCATATTTTATGGGTATTTCTATTTCAAGTCCCTTCCCCTTTCCTCCTTGATATCTTAGAGAACACTGTGTGTCCTCAAAAATGAAAATATGACTTTTAACACAATGACAAAAAAAAAAAACCCAAAAAAAACCCTATCGCATCTTCTACTAGTTAGTTGCTGAGAAGGAAACGCACGAAGTGGTTCTGCTCTCTTAGTACTTTCACAGCCTGGGGCCTACAGGGAAGTGACTGGCTGGGCGGCAGTTGGGATGGTGCAGTTGTGGGGTCACAATTCCTCTTTATAAATCACATTTTCCACATGGGAAGCCAAGATCTTGACTTTGCAGGCCAGTGTAGACGAGGGTGCCACAAGGCACGCGTGACTGAGGCTGAGCTGGGTGGCCACGCTGGCCCCAGAAGCCAGTCCCCCCATGAATGACACACGCATGATGGGATTTCCGTTCTTGGCTTCTATGGCCAGATTGAGTCACGGGTGTGGGTGAGGCCAGGTAATTAACCCAGCTGCCAAGGGATTAAAAACTTTGTTGAGGAAGAAATTCTTCTCCTCCTACAAGCAGATGTGCAATGAGGGAGGCCCTGTGTCTGATGCTTCTTTTAAAAGTCTGGGAGCTCTGGAAGCAGACTTCCCCCACTCCACAGGCCAGGCTTGGCCTCTCAAAGCACCACAGTCAAGTCCTGCTCTTTGTATTGGCTGTGTGACCACATGACCTTCTCTGAACCTGTTTCCTTTAGGAGAATAAGGAAATCTTATTGTAAGGAAAAGAAAGCATAATAAACATGAATATGCAATGGAAAGTCTTATAATTCTCCCAGGAGAGAGAAATGCCAGCTCCAGCTAACTAAGTGCTTTCTCTTAGTGGCAGAATATAAATCAGCCTGCATGTGGGGTCAGGACAAAGCTAGGCAAGCATGAGTCTGCCAGCCGAGCCTATCAGATAGATTACAAAGAAAATATTTTGCAAAAATAAAATAAGAGGAATATGATTCTTCACTTTCTTTACTCCAAAGATTTCTTTCCATAAAAAAAAATCTTTTTATAAAATGCAGAAACAGGCATCAGTGGAAACACACTGGCAACACCAGGAGGCCCGTCACCTGACTAGGGGTGTAAAAGTTTCCTTCCATCTGTCTGGCCAGGTTATTTTGGAGCTCTGAATCTGGGACAAGAAGCCAAAGCAGCTGAGATGGGAGCAGCAGGTTCGTTGAAGACTTGGGAGCTGAGGTTGTGAGGGGGGAATGCAGGGTCAATTCTGACCACTCAGACTTTCCAAGAGCCAGGAATGGACACTCTGGTTGGGTCCAGAAGCAACTGGCCCAGGCCTTTCCTGCCACAGCCCCTGCAAAGCAAGTTCAGGAGCCAAGCACAGACTCTCTCCTACTTCCTCATCTGTTGGGGTCATTGTTTCAAGAGTCACAAGCTTAGGAGTGTAAAGTTCGTTGCAGCTGAGATCTGCATGGCACTCAAAGGTGTCCACTTCACCTGCACAACATCTGCCCGTGGGACCACGTGGCCTCCCGGCTAACAGGCCTGGGCCTCACACTGACGTGCACAGGCTGGTGCCCAGCTTTTCTGACCCCTCGTCTAGCGTTCTTTCCATCAACTCCTGCCTTTTGTGATTCTTGTCACACTTCAGCCTTGGAAAGCTGGAAATGATATTCCTTTGTGCTGAACTGGAATACTGAAGACAAATTTACACAGAAACACTGGCATTAGAAATCAGGTCTCATCTGCCAAAATCTGTGCTTTAGCTTTAAGCCAACCTGGAAATGAAGTGGACCAAGAGGGGGGCAGGTTGGTACTGATAGAGGAACAAGAGCCAGGGAAGCCAGAAATTGCCTTTAGGACATCCTCAGTATTCAAACAGAAGGTTGTACTTCCACTTTCTCTTCTCTTTTAAAAGAGAAGGGGCTAGAAGAAGAAGGTGAGTGGGGAGTTATTATTTAGGTGGCAGCATGTTAGTTTTGGATACTGAAAAAGCTCTGTAAATAAGTAGTGGTGATAGCCACAGAACATCGCAAAGGTATTTAACATCACTTAGAACTGGTCAAAAGGATAAATTTCATTATGTAGCATAAAAAAAATAAAGGGCATGCTTGCGGTTAACTACGTTTCCAAAGTTCCATTGATTCTGAAAGTCTGTGATTTTTATCCTAATTCGAAAATTTCTCCCAAGTTAACTCCCCCTTTCTAAGTGAGTCTTCTCCCTCCTCTCTCAGAAGCCTCTTCCACCAGCTCCCAATTCTGTTTTACAGCAGAAAGTCCCCTGACGCCCCCCAAGTCCCTGCACTGGAATGACGAGTGTAAGTCCAGTTTGCCCAAGGTCTGTGCTGCGGATGAGGCTGACTCCCAGCTAGGTGGGTGGGGCACAGACAGAGTCTTCTTGGAATTGTGACAACCTTGACTGATGGAGTGCCCTTTTCTTGCTAAGAGAGGTATTGATTTTTTTTTTAAACTAAGTTGTATTTAATTAACTGGACTTGACAGAAGAAGTTGGCTGAGAATCCTTATCCCTGAGGACCAGGTCTGGGAGGTTGCTTCAGGCCTCCTAACCCCAGGGTGTGGTACACCAAGTAGCAGCGCCTGTGACCAGAGAGCAGGGCAAACCCCACACATCAACATGGTCCTCCGACAACTCCCCGCAGCAGGAGCCTGCCTGTGCCAACAGAGAAACCCAGCACAGCCGAGGAAGGCTCCAGACTGCATAGATGGACACTGGCTAAGCGGGCGACGCTGACTGTCCACCCTCCTGCCCCAGTGGTCAGTACAGACACTGAGGAGGCACAGGAGAAAGCTGGCAGGTGGCCAGGGGGAGCTCGGCCCACGGCTGCCTCTGTGTTGTCAATAAAAGGCATCCAGCAGTGTAAACTGTACTGGGAAAAAATGAATTAATGTGTTCACAATACAACCAAGTGTTTGATTTTCAGTGGAGAAATAAGACACATATATAGTATCCCCTCCCACCCCTACCCCAAAAGGATAGTCAGTGCAAGGTAAAGAAGTAAGCTGAAACATGGATGGAGCTGGAAAAGATCATGCTTAGTGAGATAAGCCAGAAAGAGAAAGAAAAATACCGGATGGTTTCGCTCATAGCAGGAATATAATGGACCAGGTGAGAAAATAATAAGAATAATGAACAGCCATATACTAGAGACATTTTGTGGGGGTGGAGTGGGGAATGGGATCAAAAACGGGGGGGG
>NW_004567104.1:31190402-31203695 GCF_000260355.1 Condylura cristata
GCTGCTCCCCTCAGCAGTGTATTTCGTCGATCTGCCTGTTCTGCTCCCCGCTCTGTCTCTGGTGAATCCTATCACCCTCCACATCTCTGGCCTGTACCCCAGTTCTGTCTGAATAAATAACTAAATCTTTAAAAAAAATTAAAAAAAATGTGCAAAATGATGTAAAAATAAACTGTTATATATAAAAAAAAAGTAAGCTGAACGATGAGCGATTCTCTGTGAGATGTGCTTGCTTCCTGTGAGTAACAGGAAGGCACTCACACAGGCCTCCTGGAGCCAACCTTGCAGGGCTGTTGTGGGGTCTGGGGCTGGGAAGAGGGACTTTCACTTGAGAATATTCATAAGCATCTTTCTAGGGGAAAGAGAAAGGATGTAATATAAGAGCATAATTGCCTCCCTTTCCATAACTGGGTGTCTTGGAAAGTTCTGTAAATCAGATTCCTAGCATTTAAGGTGCTTTGTTCTCCTTTTAATTAGCTTTCAAAGATGCCCCCAATGGGCTGGGGTGGGACATATGTCAGCCCTGAGGGTAGCAAGCATCTGGTGTGTAAACAAAGACCCCAGGGAACTGCTATGTACAGGGGTCCTTCCATCCACTGACAGAAAAAGAATGCTTTGGCAACACTTTTCATGTGAAGGCAGGAGATAGACAACCCAACACCCCTTCACCTCTTGCCCCCACCTACAGCCACATACACAACTAGGATTGGAATCAATGTGCTGGCCTCAAGTCAAGGATAGCCAGCCAGCCAGAGGGTGGGTCTTAGCAGAGGCCCAGGATGGAGCAATGTGCAGCACACACGTGGCTGGCAGACCAGCCAAGGCTGTGGGCTCAGGAGCTGCTGGCACAGGTCCTGGCCAGAAGATAAAACAATCAGGTTCAGAAGATGAGAGTGAGGTTGGGGCCAGGCTGAGCCTGGTAGTGATCCCCAAAACTCTCACTCTAGTTATAAGGAATTTCAGGAGGTAGCCTGCCCATCTGTTTTTCACGTTGGGTCTTTGAGGCTAGCTCTCGTCAGGAGGTACCTTTCTCTTCTTCTGTAGTGAGCACGGCAACAATGGCAATGAGAAAATTCTTAATTCATGTTGAACACATCCATTTGTTATTTGTGTTTACAAATACTGACCTCGCAGAACCAAGAAGCCTGCTTTCTCTAAGCACCTGGTTCTGTGCTCAAAGTTGCCTTTAAGATGGCAACACAGTTCAGAGAGTTCGCTGATACTTGGGAGGATCAACACAGAACGTACGAGAACTGCATGCCAACACAGCACAGAAGTCTGATTAGTCAGAATATTTGCAGCTACTGACCACAGGCCCCACTGAGTGTTCCAGTTAACTGAAATTCCTGCCTCAACTATAGTATTTGAAAATTATTCGCACATGCATCGACATGCCAATGCCTCTGCGTATGCACGCATATTATCTCTCTGGGACTCATGTCACTTTGCCCATGCAGAGTTGCAAGCCTTGGATGAATAAGAACCTTAGAAACCTGAGCAACTCACAAAGCACAAAGCCAGGCTAAGCTGCACATGGGTGCTCACGTGCATTTTTTCTATCGACTGCAGCATCTGATTCTGACGGAGGAAGGAATGCAGAGGAGGCATCACAACACGGAGCCCCACAAAGGGATGGGTAGAGGGGCTGGTGCAGCAATTGACACAGCCAGAACATCAAGATCCTGGGGCACCAAAGCCAGGATGCCTGCGCCCAGGTGAGGACAAGGACTTGGAGATGGAGGTGAAGCTCACTGGGGAATCTCAGGGCCTCTCAGATTCTATTCAAAGCCAACAAACCTGGGCTCACAAGGAGGGGGCCCCTCCCAAAGAGAAGCTGTCTATATCTGGGCAGTCTCTCCACCAGCTTGGGGCAGCCGCTCCTCTGCCCACCTGTGCCCATGCAGGTGCTTCTTTCTGCCCACTCTCTCCCTCTGCAGGGCAGCAGCCTCCTGCCTGCCCGCGACCTGTACCATGCCGGGACCTCTCTGCACTGACCTCCCGCAGTGGAGGCAACTCTCCTAAGACTGTCTGCCTGCAACCACGCAGGTCTCTTTCCCTGCAAACCTGTCCCTTTCAGGACAGCTCTCCCTGCCCACTTGCACCTTTCCAAGTGCTTCCCCTCGCCCGCCTCTAATAAACTTCCTCTTAAATATAACCGAATCTCGGCCCTCCCTGGTGGCGCAGCTGGTTAAAGCACAGCACTGAGAATCTAAAGCTGCTTCGGCATGAGTTCGATTCCCGCCTGCCCTGGAGGTGACCACATGGCGTGGCAGACCTCTCCTGACCCGCCTGCTGCTCCTCTCAGCAGTGTACTTCGTCGATCTGCCTGTTCTGTTCCCCACTCTGTCTCTGGTGAGGCCTCTCACCGCCCCTGAGCCTCTTGCCTGCACCCAGTTCTGTATGCACAAATAAATAAATCTTTAAAAAATATATATATAATTGAATCTCTGTCTTGTGAAGACTCTCGCTGTGTGCCGCTGAAAGGGGAGCTCAGGTGAAACATTTCCCACAGTGAACCCAAGGACCCGGAACTCAAAAGACGACATCAATCCCATTAGCTAACGTCAGTGTGTACTGCTCACCTGTCTCCACATCCCTCTGTTTCCACTTACTCCTTTAAAGAACAGAATGGGAAGGTCACTCTTCTCCCCCCAGGTCACCAGAGTTGAAGGTCTCACATTGCCTTCTGGAATGCAGGTATCTGGCTCTTTCCCTTTCTCTGCTTGTTTTCTCAACTTGCAGGTGACATCTCTGATATACACAGGCAACACTGCCAGGAGATGGAAGCACCACCAGACAGCTGCAAGTGGGAGATGTGGCCTCCACGGAAGCTGGGATCTGGCCGAGGAGCACAAGGAAAGCCAAGCCAGACATTTCTGCTGACTTGATTGCTAAGGTTCACTTGGGCCACGAGTACTGTTCCCAGCTCTTCCCACAGTGGAGTACTGCAATAACCCACGTCTGCCGGATTTAGCTCTGTGGCAATGCCCATATCCACAGGGGACTATTTTATTGTGCTTTCAACCACTGGTCTCTGTCCCTATTCAACTCCATTGGTATCTTGCAGAGCTGACTTACCCTTCTTAGGCCAACATTCTTGGGTCATACACTGGCCAAGCCATCTCCTGGGTTTTGTGGTAGTTGTGATAATACGGTGATAGATTCTTTGGGATTAGGTAAAATTAGAATAACAAGAGTCCATCTAGTTAAGGAAAAGTTTAAAGTATCTCCTTCCCCCACCCCCGACACTATTAGAAAAAAATCTCTAAGCTTTTATCTGTTACAGGGATGCGGATACAGATTTGGACCAGTCAATATGATTTGATGCTAAAAGACAAAATGGCCAGAAAAGCAGCTCCAGGTCTGCTCTGCTTCTTTAGCATTTGTAAACGTATGGAGGCTGTCACTCACCCAGTGGCAAGCTAGACTAGGCCTATTTCCAGTTGGAAGTTGGCTGAAGTTTCTGCTGGTGGAGCTGTTGGTTCCACTTCTACATCCCTTTAAGCCCAGAGTGTGAGTCATGGCCCTGGACAGTGTTTGCCCCTCTGTCTAGAAGCCTGGCTAAGGCCATGGGAAGCAGGTATCCCCAGGACTTTTTTTCTTTCACTGTGGGTACAAGCCGCTGTGGGGAGCTCCGGGGGGCTGGGGAAGGGCAGTTTCCGGAGTCACTCCTGTCACACCTCATTAACATCAGCGAGCAGTTCCTAGGCGAGAGCTCAGGTCACCTGCACATCCACACTTAACACAGGAATTCATGGCGCCTTGGGGGAGGAATCCATTCTAGTAGAACCAGAGGATGATAGTAGAGGGGAAAGAAAGATGGAAAGGGGAGGAGGACGACACAAAAGAGGGAGGAACTAAAACTAATGGGTGCTTGTCTTTTAGCTGCAAACCAATCACTCTTTATAATACTATTTTCCATGAAAAAATGTGCTCATTCTAAGATCCCAATAACCAAGTCAGGTATATTCTACATGGAGCCAAACCCATCAAAGAAGAAAATCTTAAGCAAGCTTTTGAGAGAATCACACAATTTTGTTTTTAAAAAGATAAGCAAGGTAGAGCTTTCTATAAATTGAGCAGAATTCAGTTTTGCTTTGCCCCGAAGTTGGGACACCCAGGGGTGTCCTAACATCACAATTTTGTTTGGCTGGTGACTTTAGCAAGGTTACTCTTACAGAACACATTAAAAAAGACAATCACTGTAGGAAATAGGACAACAATAGCTGTGTCTACCTCCATGCTAGTATTAGGGTCAAGATCATCACACTCTGACTCCTCGGAACTGTTCGTCTCCTTGATGGGCAGCATGAGGAAGTGGGAAAAAAGAGAACACAGTTAGAACACAGGCAGCTTTTGCTAGAGAGTGAGGAGAACTTCAGCGAAGCAAGGACAATGGTAAATTGGGCTGAGAAAAGACCAGTGCTTTTCAGGTGGGGTGCAAATCACCAAGGGCAGCAGCATGCTCTTTCCAGGGAGAGGAGCTGGGATCTTGGCGAGCTGCTGGTCGCACAGGAAATAGCAATGGGAGCAGCTGAATGAAGCATGAGTGCTGTAGAATTTAAACTGTTGTCTTCTGTGAGGCTGGACTTCCCAGATGAGGTGAAGGAGAAACAATTTCTTTTCCCCAAGAAGGACCTTAGAATGTGTTTCAATGGTTCTCGGTTTGCCCAGGAAGGGGAAAAGTGCCAGGTAGATAATCACACATTGTAGCAATTTTAAACATCAGCCAAGTAATTTCCATCATCCAGAGGGCCCGACTTAAACCAGATAGCATTGTTTGTTTCAAAGGTCTGCCAAGCTCAGAATCACTGAGGTAAGATAAAGTGGATTGTTACAGGCACTAACTTGGGTTCCACCAATGTGTCTCCCTTCCTGCCCAAGCACAGGCTAAAAAGGGGTGTTGTCTGAATTCTGGGGAAAAGAAATGAAACTTTACAAATGACACAGTTGCCCTTGAATTCCAAACCTCAGACCTCAGTGTTGGGGGTTTGGAAAGCATCCCTAGTCTCTTCACCCTGTATGTATTTTCAAACCTAGGGTACCGAATGAGTGAAGCACTTTGCATTTCTAAGAGAATAATGCTGCAGATAATTTTGCTATAAAACATCTGCACAGTATAAAGAGAAAAGTACCAAAGGGGGGGAAAAAAAAGAGAGAAAGAGATACTTACTTATTTGAATCGAAGTTGCCAGGAGAAATAAAAAATAAAAAATAAATTGATCTTGCATGCAAAATCCTGCTAAACTATTTCCCCTTTAATCCCCACACTGGGAAAAAAAAAATCCCATCCACCCAAATTGTCTTGTGAGAATGCTGCAGGGTGGGAGTAGATGAGAGGTGGGACACAGCTCCGGAATACCTTACTCACTTTAACAGAGACTTTGGTGCCCAGAATATCCTTGGGTTTACGAGGCCCTGTGGCTTCATTTTTACCCGTGTTCTCCACTTCCGCCCGCTTTCTCATGCGTAGAGTATGCCATGAACATGACTTCCTGTTGTACCAAAAAATGCACCAATCAAAATGGCAGCTCAGGGCAGAGTGAGGTGGTGGGTGGCCTTGCCACCCCTGGGTGAGTCAGGAGGTGAGGTGCTCCAGTCGAGCCCCAGCTTCGGAGGCTCCAACCTGCACGTGAGCTCTGTGGTGGCTGGCAGCCGATCTCACTGCCAACTGGAAGTGAGTGAGGATGAACTCTGACCCCTCCTGACAGATGTGCAAGGTTGGCTTCACCATTTGAGGAAGATAAGAGTTCTGTTTGTTTTTTAAACTCTACCAAGGGAAACATTTTATCATAATGATGAGGCTCTATAGGCCTGAGGGATTCCTTTACTGAAGGGTGTGTTGGGTGGAAGAAGAACGCTAGCTTGTAACACGGGAAAGTAAGGAGGTATATCCTAGCATGCATAAGCCACCTTTACTTTCCTTGGAGCTGACACAAAGACCCCCATGGGATGATTGTAAGGTGTCCGTCTCATTATGTGCGTTTGGGTTGTGCAGTAAAGAGAGGATTTCTGGGGGCACTGGACAGTGCAGGCACTATTCTGGATATTTCAGGATGAGTCTGCCTAGCGTTTTCCTGTGGAGAGAATACCCAGAGGGGTGAGACGGCAATGGTCTTTCACCCCACCCTAACTTCTTTCCTGCCAGGAGGGGGCTAGGAGCTACTTCTTCACAGACCTGCAAAGAGAAGCTCCGAGCAGAGCCCTTCAGTTCCACATATGTCAGAATTCAAGCCAAAGACACCAAAAGCCAAGCCGCAAAGAGCACCAGGGACCCTGGGGAGGCAGCATCCATCTCGGGTAAGGTCACGGAGTGTACCAAGTGCTAGCTTTGTCTGGAAGAAGTGAGGTCGCCTTCCCTTAAGATTTGTTTGCTTGTCAAATTTAGGCCTGTCCAGACAGAGCTCCATGAAATGAGTGCTCACTAAGGAGGGGAGCAGAGGGAAGCACCTGGGATTTAGGAGGATGGAAGGTACTCCAAGGTAGATAGCTTCTCCTCCACAAAACTCCAGAAACATTAGGAATTTTAGGATGTTCTGAGGAAGGTGTTCCACAGCATTCACCACGTACACACAAGTGCAACAATTAACTTTTGGAGTGGGAAAGAGCTGTCACAGTCAAGTTCTTCAATATTCTGGGAGTTTATGCCCCTTCAGAAGTTAACATTTTCTTGGCCAGACCTTCTTTTGTACCTCCTCAGTGGGCAGGCTCCTAAATCCCTTGCATACCAGCTCCTCACTCCAATGGTTAGTCATGAGAGCTAACTTTAGAAGATATCACTCTATTAACCTCATACTTTATTGCCATCTCTTTATCTCCAAGTCCATATCCCTGGCTCCTTCTGAGAATATCTTGAATCAGGGAGGTCCCTGCCAAAAGTATTCTCAGGGCAGATCACACAGTATGCCAGCGTGGTGGGGGAGTGAGTCTGTGTTTATTACCCCCTGGGTCAGTCAGTGTGCTTGGTGAGAAACTGGAAATGTTACAAATAATGTTCAGAAGGAAGTCTCAACATAGACAAGTGGCAGGACAGTTTCAATTTTATATTCTTCTTCCCAGAACTCTTCACCATGGTTTTGGGGAGCATCCATGTCTTGGCCACAAGTCCAGGGAAGGATATGGAAACAAGCTTTCAGTGACACTGATCCTGTGGGTAGGACCACTGTGGCCTGCGGCCCCAGCAAGACCTGGGGAGGGTGCGGTGATGCCCCTCACTGAGAGCTGCTGATGACCTGCTTGGCCAGTTGCTCTGGCCCACCGCCACCAACCCTGTGCAAGAGTGGCACCCAGCGCACCCAGGTGACCAAACTGCATTGGAGTCTTGCAACCTGACATTCCTCTTTCGCTCCCATGGTAGGTGTGAACCAAAGTGACTAAAAGGCCCAAGGGTGAGGAGAGAAGAGTGCTGGTGCCTGGCTCATCAGGTCACAGATCACCAACAGTTATGTCTGCAAGGCCACTGGCCACTAAGAAATTCAGTGCTTTGAGGGTCTTTATTCCCAAGGCTTCTGGAAACAAGTGTCTTTAGAATAAAGGAACGGGGTGTATTGGACCTTGGGGGGCCATTGCTATTTTCCAGTTGGGCCTGCAGTACCTTGAATGGCCAGGGTGATGTCAGTAGCTTCTGCACCCCAACTTAGTGACAGGCCAAAGAAGACAGTGCTGTTAGTGCACCTGTTCAGAGGTCTCACGGGAGCTCCTTCCACCCCCGGCCACGGGTGACCACAGAGTGGAGAGCAGTGGGGTGTGGGGGTGCAAGCCAAACTCTGGTGCCTACTCTAGCCGTTAACTGACATCCAACCTCAAGAGGGCCCAGTGGGTGGCATCCAATCTGCATCATTTCTCTTGTCAGAGTTTAGAGGAAACCACCGGAGGCTGTTTAGAAAGGAAGGGTCTAAAGCTGCTGTGCAACTTTAGGGACAAAGGCACTTTTCATGTAGGAAAAAACTGCCAGTGCACTCAACCAACTCCTAAAAACACAGAAAAGAAAAAAATAAAAAGAATTGTTTGCATATTAAAAGTCCTGGAATTGTGAAAAGGGTCAACTAGTCTTTAAGCTCATGAAAACATGCTCATGGTGAAAATTTATTTTACATATTTAAAATAGTACATTTAAAATTAGTTACATTACAGGTACAATGATGAACATTGTGACTCTCCATTATATTGCACAACCTGACTTCATCCATATGGGTTTCTTTAAATAGTGCAAAATACTTTATACAGGAATGTGTTCGGAAGGTCTTCACAACCAAAATAAGGAAAAGAAATATCTTACAAATGACCATGAACATATATTAAACTGACAGGGGAGGGGGGACATTAAAAAAAAAGTTACAATCTGTACAGAGGAATTGCCATAGACAACCAAAAAGTTTCCTCTCTCCTGGGAGAAGCAGCGGGCCTCTGACCTGTACAGGTCTGGCATTTGTGCCAAGGTCGTTTTTGGGTGTCAATCAAAAAAATATATATATCTATCAGTAACTCAATACAATATAAATAGAAGTCCAGTCCAGTGAATCCTGTGGTAGGTCAAATGGAGCAACGGAAGGCATGCCTTTGTCACCTAGGGTTTCAGTAGGGTTCTTAGTGGGGGCTGGGGGGAGAGGAAAAAATGAATAGGAAATTATAAACAAAAAGGAAAGAAAAATCACCACCACCAAAAAACAAAACAAAAAAGCCCAAAACAACAAAACTCCCAAAACAACAAAACCCCCCAAAACAATAAAACCAATGCCCAGAACAATCCAGCCTGGAGGCCCTGCTGGTGGTCCGGCACTCAGACCTTGCGTCCAGTGGCGCTGTCGAGAGCAAGCAGCAGTAATTCCCTAGCGTGTGTTTGCATGTTTGCGTTCTTTGCTTTTGGATTTTTTTAATCCACATACTCCTTTCCCGGGGAAGCCAATGAGGCACTTACTTGAGGCTGCTGTCACTATTTTCTGCTGCTGCCGTGGCTTTGGTGAGGGGCGCCAGGATGCTGCCTGGGACCCAGCCTTCGGCCGCGGGGGAATGGTCACTGGCAGGCTGGTAGACCAGGCACATGTTCTGCTGGTTGACGGCGAGGACCTGGACCACCTCACCTTGGCTCACACAGATTTCATTCTCCTTTAGTGCATAGTAATCTTTGATCACGGCCATGGACGAGGTTCCATTGCAGCCTCCCAGGTCGCTCTGGCAGGAGGCAAGGGTGACAGGGGACAGACAGGAGAAGGCTGGTTCACATGTCTTGTTCTGGACTCTCCTGCCAGGTAAAAAGCCTCACTGCCTGCTCACAGGGCAAACAGCAGGCAAAAGACTAACTGGAGCAATGGGATAGATGCACTGTTTTTGTATAGTGATATCTCCTTCAATGTGATAATCAAGGGTGAACAGGTAGAGGGACTGCCTGGCTGAGGTAAGGTGAAGACACACCTTCAACCTGAAATCCTTTCCTAGAGGGCAGCCTACCCTTTCCTAGACAGAAGCTTCCCACAAGCAGTCTCTGACCAATGGAAGCACTGGGCATGTAAGCTCCTGGACAAGGTGAGGTTAGGGCAAAGGTCATGTCAGAGGCGACAAGCCCTCAATAGAAAGAAAGCTTTCCCTTTCTTTTGAAAAAGCATTGGTCTTGGCCCTCCCTGGTGGCGCAGTGGGTTAAAGCACAGCACTGAGAATCTGAAGCCGCTTTTGCATGAGTTCAATTCCCGCCTGCCCCGGAGGTGACCACATGGCGTGGCAGACCTCTCCTGACCTGCCCACTGCTCCCCTCAGTAGTCGATCTGCCTGGTTCCCCACTCTGTCTCTGGGGAAGCCTCTTGCCGCCGCTGAGCCTCTGGCCTGTACCCCAGTTCTGTATGCACAAATAAATAAATCTTTAAAAAAAAAAAAAAGAAAAAGAAAAAGCATTGGTCTTATGCTACATTCTGGCCTTCACTGAGAAAGGAGTAACTATTTGCCCAAGTCCAAGGAAAGAGCATGACCCATGCTCACCAGCTCCTGGGGGAACAGAACCCCCAGGTGCCCTTTCTCATCATATGAGGGACATGGTTTCTGGGGCCTTTTCACATGACTGCAGAAGGGAAAGTGCTTGTAGAGGAACTGCAGCGCTCAGTACAGTGGGAAACTCTCTTGCAAATTTGACAAAATGGCGGTGCCAACGTGACTGCAACCAACTCACTGGTGCACAAGTTCCAGGTGATGTGATAAAATAGACGAGTACAGGTACTGTCAAACTGAATTTAACCTATACATTAATAGGTTAAATTAAAAAGAAGTCAGTATCATTTAATCACCTGGGTAAAAAAAAATATAAAATTGGAATAAGCAGGTCAAAAATATAGTTCTAGGCTAAGGAGATTAGGGAACTTGCTGAGGTTCTAGAACAAGTGAGTTGCTGAATTTAGAATGGAAAGCAGACAATCTGGCAGCGTTTCCTGCTATCGAGCTGTGTCAAATGCCCTGGTGGGCTGGATCTAAATTGACGTCTGGGACTATGTTCATAGTGATGCTTGAATTGTGGATTATCAATGATATTCATGAGAAGTGTTGGAGTCAAGGTTGGCTTCTCTATTCACACCTAGATGAGCAACTTCTCACTACATCAGCGAGAGTGAAGAGGCATGAACTCACTTCAGCAGCTCACCACCAGGAAGGGCCCTCTTTTTAGGATGTCAGACCCTGCAGCTGTGACTTTTGGATGGTCTACTTGGTGGACAGCATAACTGTCTATTTCATTGGTATAATTTCTACAAATGACAGGACTCACTTTAATCGAGTGTCTGAGCCAGAGGAAATTCTCTAACTCACTCAATTGGTGGGGGAAGAAAGAAAGAATTAAGACTAGGCAGTACTCAGTGGGCTGGTGCTGCTAAAATGATCAACTTAAAAAGACACGACTTTGTAAAGTGGGCCCTCAGAATGGGGAGGCTCCTCGTAACTGCTGTCACTTACCTTGCTGGCCTCAAACTTGTCCCCAGGCTGGCTGTAGTCAAACCCTGGACTGCCGTTGGAGGTAGATATCTTCAGAGGTGGCAGAGGTGGGTTATAGCTGGAGCCCTTCGGGGGCTTCTCAGAGCCCATGGGGACGGAGGAGTAGGGCCTGGGGCTGGCTTGGGGCCCCCTTGCAGGCTGCGACCTTATCACAGCAGTGCTCCTTTCTTTCCGCTGATACTCAATGGGCGACTGGAGTGCTGCAGGATGAGAACAGATGGTTATTCTAAACTGTGGAAATAGAAGGATTCCTAAGTACAGGCTTTATGTCAGGCATGATGAGGGTACGTGAGGAAGATGCTACCCTTGTTTCGAAGGAACTTGTAATCCCCTGTGAAAACTAAGAAAACTACCTACATAATGAAAACAAAACCAATATAGTACCATATATGAGGTGTGAAGTGTGCAAGAGGAGGTGAGGACCGTGCAGTATGTGTGCACATTCGTGTACATGGTGGCTGGCAATAAAGGGGACCACCGGCCATTGGGCCCTGATGTTCAGACTCAGCAAGGAGGAAGCAAGTGTGACATTTGTGTGGAACAGGATGGAGACAGATAACCTGGAGCAGAGGGCTTTGGGTCTCCAAGAAAGAAGGAGACAGGGCAGGGAGGCTGCTGAATCCTCTCACTGCTCTGTGCACCTCTGGCCTGTACCCCAGTTCTGTATGCATAAATAAATCTTTAAAGAAAAAGGAGAGAGAGAGAGAGAAAGAGAGAGAGAGAGAGCCAGGCTCATGAGCCTGGAATTAATTGTGAAGGCTATGAAAAGTTAGTAGATGAAATGAACTTGGATATTTGAAATTCAGAGTCTATCGCCAGGGCCACAGTTGAGGTCTCCAGCTGGGAGGAAGGCATGGAGAGGAGGAGTCGGGAGCCATGAGAGAGCAGCAAGCGAGAGGCATGGAGAGGAGGAAGGCATGGAGAGGAGGAGTCGGGAGCCATGAGAGAGCAGCAAGCGAGAGGCCTGAGCAGAGCAGGGCTGCTGGAAAGGTGGGACGCCAGGCGCTCTGGTGGGTGCCTCGATGTGAAACTCGGTAAGAGCTGAGCACCAGGTTTGGGGAGCACGAAGCTGCTGGTCAGTGGGGCTCAGGAGATGGAAAAAGCTAATAGGAAAGGAGAGACATAAGCTTTGCTTTACTGAATTTAAGATAACAGTTTGATGGTCTGAGCACTGAAGAGGAATGGACAGGCAGAGGCCACACAGATCAAATTCTATAATAATGACTTCACGGGTTGGCCTGATTCTGTCATTTTTATCAGTATTCATGGTAACACATATTTAAGTGGGTTAACAGCCAGGGTGCAGGGAACTTTCAAATATAAGGACATTTCCATAGTGATAGTACTTCAATAGGGCTCAACATCAGATCACACTTCCTTTCTATTGGAGGGAGAGAGGGGCTCTGAGGGAGGTGGAGTGGGCTCTGGGATGCCTGCACTCATCCTGTAAGGAAAAGGCTGGCCCCGAGCCATCGTTACACCCTTGTCTCTGGAGTGTGTCAAAGAACAGGCCCTTGCCAGAGCTCAGCCTTTCTCCGTAAGAGTGTTCTGTAGGCATTACATATTTGGGCTGATAATTTCGCTCAGTTACAGCCCCAGAATGCCCTATAATTAGGAGGAGGTCTTTGGAATCACTGGGTATGCTCACAGAAATGCAGTTCCAAATTTTAAGTAGACAGCAGAGAGTTGTGAAGCAGGCCTTCCCAGACTGACTTAATGAGTCAATCCCTACCACATGAGATTGGGATATGATCTGGGTATGTGTGATAATTGTGATAAAGTGTCTGAAAATAAAGCACACAGAAAACCTGTGATCTCCCATCAGTCTCTACCTGCTATACTTGGGTCTTAGGATCAGGAAAGTTATAACATTTGACAGGCTTTGTGTCTGGCAGATGAAATGCATAGTTCTTCTGCCTATCTGGTTTCTTTCTTTGCTAGGGAGCTCACAGATAAAGGTGTGTCCCACTACCCACAACTATATCACAGCTTTGTGGTTAAGAGTCTAATTTTAAGTTACACAGAGCTAGGTTCAAGTTCCTGTTCTATCACCTACTGTTTCTGTGTCCATGGGCAAGTTTCTTAACCTACTTATTTTTCCTGCTGTCCTGCATTGATGAATTTTAAGACTACCTTCTGGCTTAGAATTATTAGAAATTCCTAATAGAATTAAACTTCATGAATATATTGTATATACACTCACAGACATTGTATATAAAATTGAAAAGTGCTAATTTGAAGTTGTACCAAACTATCTGCCATATTTATTACTAACCCTCAGGTTTGGGCTGGAATTTAATTTTAGACTTTTAGTACCTTTTTTTT
>NW_004567104.1:31204410-31204849 GCF_000260355.1 Condylura cristata
CTCTTCGTAAGACAGGCCCCAGGGGAGGCCCCCAGAAACATCCTGATTTGCGTAACATCCTCAATCAGAATATCGTGTTTAATCACTGCTGTAGGCTACAGGACCATGCTAGATACCTGCACTATTTGATAGTCTAGATTCTATACTAGCAAGGAGAAGTGATACTGTGTGCGTGTGTGTAGATGTGTGAACACATCTGACCGTGAGTATGGATCTCGGGCAGGCCAGAAGAGTGGTATGCCTAAAGATGGTTCTGCATATGTATTTAGTGTACACATACAGATCCTGGTACTGTACTGGGAAGAAGAGAGGGTACTTCTCTGAGTGGTCCGAGTGTGTGTACACAAGGCATTTTGATTGCTGAAGTCTCTAGATTATTGGTTTACTGTATTCAACTTCAAGCTCTTCTATTGGAGGGAGAGAGGGGCTCTGAGGGAGG
>NW_004567104.1:31205930-31208160 GCF_000260355.1 Condylura cristata
ATTCCTGCAATAAGTGAAACCATCTGGCATTTTTCCTTTTCTTTCTGGCTTATTTCACTAAGCATGATCCCTTTCAGCTCCATCCATGTTGCTGCAAAAGGCATGTGTTTATCTTTTTTGATTGCTGAGTAATATTCCATTGCATAAATGTACCACATCTTTTTAATCCAGTCATCTACTTTTGGGCATTTGGGTTGATTTCATGACCTACCTATTGTAAAGAAAGCAGCAATAAGGGGGTGCAGGTGTCTATTTGAATCAGTGTTTTGTGTCAAAGAGTTATTCAACATTTTAATTTTAATTATAGTTATTCAACATTTTAATTTTAGGATCTGTCCTGATCTAACAGCCACATACTTGGGTTGCCATCTTTGAGTGAATGACCTGATACAGTGTCATCCTAGCAACTAGCACCCAGGTTTTACTGAATACTGGTCCTTTTTCTTGGCTATTTACCCTTCATACCCAGAGGCCATTAGGCTGAAAAACCTTCAAGGTTCTGGATCCTCACCCATTTAGTGCCACTGTCTTCGGAAAGCAGCTGCCCCAAGTTCAACTCTGACCGTTTCTCCTTCCCCAGTCCCCTCACCTTGATGCTCTTCTTGAACATGTAGCCTGGCGTGAGGGATCCCTTCCTGAGCAGTTCACTGAAGATGACAATTTGCTCAAAGAGGAACACGCGTCTCTCCTTGGTCCGGGACTGCATGCCTGCATCCAGCTCAATCACGTAGAATGTGTCCTGCTGCAGCAGTTTCCCCTGAGCCGTCAGGGTGCCCTGATGGAAAGAAGGGCTGGGTGACATGAATGAAAGGCAGGGAGAAGGCCTCCATCTGTGGGGTCCAAGGAACTTGCCCCTCTGGGGACCAGGACAACAGACCTTATATGCAGAAAAGCCTCAGGACTATCATAAGAGATCCAACTGGACATTCTTTCTCCTGTACCCTCCATTCAGCTTTGTGTAAACTTTCCTGTTCACACAAGGGCTTTGGAGTGAAAAGGAAAAGCAGGCTACGGAACCATGGAAACAGCTCCAGGAAAATGCCTGAAGGAAGGGAGGTGATCTTATTTTTATATATTTTTTAAGATTTATTTATTTATGCATACAGAACTGGGGTACAGGCCAGAGGTGCAGGAGCAGTGAGAGGATTCACCAGAGACAGAGTGGGGTGTAGAACAGACAGGTCGATGAAGTACACTGCTGAGGGGAGCAGCGGGTGGGTCAGGAGAGGTCTGCCACGCCATGTGGATCTCCTCCGGGGGAGGTGGGAATCGAACTCATGCGGAAGTGGCTTAAGCTTCTTAGTGCTGTGCTTTAACCTGCTGCGCCACCAGGGAGGGCCCTGATGACTCCTTATTTTAAGGTCAACAGCCAAACAGGCTTATCTCTATCCCAGTCCCCAGTTAACATTAAATCACTGACTAGCTAGCCAGAAAAGTTCTAAAAGCTCTATTAATATTACATAATAGCCTGACCCCCTGCCAATACTAAAGGGGAGACCAGAAGATTTAAAAGAGCAGGAATCTAAGTGAGGGGGCTGACTTCTCCCTGACTTAAGTCATGAACTTCAGAGTGAATGGAAGTAGCACATTTGCTGTCCTTCCTAGCTAGCTGAAGACATGCATAGCAGATTCTTTGGGACCAGATGTACAAAGGAGCTGTGGTACTTGATTTAAAGAGAAAATAGCTCTGTACTCCTGTGTGTGGCCTGTGGACACACATGCACACACACAACACAGGCCCATGGAGTCGGCGGCAGACAGCACGAAAGGCAAAGCCTCCTGTCAGTGGCTGGTCTCTCCAGAGTCCGAGAGCGAGTCAAGCCAGACTCCTGCTCAGAAAATGTGGGGGCGTCATGGGTAAGAGCAGTAGCAATTATTATTTTATTCAGAATAGCCTCAGACCTGGCAGAACTCCAGGAGGCAGTGCAGAACATGAGCCATTATGATTGAAGAAATGCCTTAAGGACTCCGTCTATTACTTAGTGTAACCCTCAGTGCCCTGGGTGCGGCCTGGACACCAGAGAACCTATGAAAACGAATAGCACGGAAGACTCTCCACAGAGTTCCTGGTCACAAGAAAATAATGGAAATCAGATAAGCACAGCAGACAAGCACTTCCGAAGAGGCTGGAAGGACAAGGAGGATAAGAAAGCTTGCCTCAGAAAACTCAGTAACCCAACTCATTAGCCCAAACCTGAGTACAGCATCCCCCAAATCTATTTTGCAGTAG
>NW_004567104.1:31209180-31224863 GCF_000260355.1 Condylura cristata
TTTTTTCTGGACTTCTAGATTCCAGAAATGTGAGATGACAAATTCCTTTTGTTTGAGTCTGCCAGGCAATGGAACTTTGTTTTGTCATCCCTAATAAACTAGCACATTCACTAAAACAAAAATCCTGAGGACATTTGAGAGTTTCTCCTAAGACTTTATTCTTGTATTTATGCAATATGTAAATGACAAGGGATTTATATACAAGGTATGTATAAAAAGATCTCACAATTCTGCCACAAAAAGGCCATAAATAGCCCAAAGAACAAATGGGCAGCAGATGTGAACAGAAAATTTATAAAGGATGTCCCGAAGGCCAAAGGATTATCACTGATTCTGAGAGGTGCAGATTAAAACCACAGTGAGATACATTCTCACACCTGTAAGAATGACATATATCAAAAAGATCCTGGAGACAATGCAGGGGAAAAATGAACACTACTACATTGTTGGTGGGAATGTAAACTGTTGTAACTATTAAGGAGAGCAACTTGGATTTATGTTAAAAATGTGAAATTGGAAACGCCCTAGGGACCAGTCATCCGCTTGGCAGTACATCCAAAGAATATAAACCACCAACAGAAAACCTCATAGGTTCCACAATGTTTGCAGCATCCTTACTTACTTTAGCTAGGATATCCATGGACAATCGGGTTAAGAAGATGTGGTAGATCCACACCAGGGAGTATTACATAACCACAATAAAGGATGAAACGCAGCCATTTTCAACAGAATGGAGGGAATGAGAGAATTACGCAGCAAAGTAAGTCCGAATGTTTAAAAACAAATACTGAACATTTACATAACAGACAATTTGATAACACAAAGTACTTTCAAAGCTAATGGATATCAATTAACATTCTGAGGGTTAAAAGGGAGGGGAGAAGGAAAGGGGAAAAATATGGTTCGCAGTTAATAATTTCTCTAAAAATTTAAAAATTAAATGGACGGATTAAATCCCCATGGGGACCAAAGGAAGACTCTGATTCTTTGACTGTCTTCCAGAAGGCTGTCTCAGAAAACCTTACCACTCCAAAGTCGTCAGAAGAGCGGACAAAGACAAAGGAAAATTTGATTCTTCCCTTTAAAGAACAGAAATGTCCACTCTGATGTGTCAGAGCTCTAAGTGTTCATGTAATTTAAAGCCGGCCTCTACAGAGACCTGCTTATTAGAGCCACCCTCTCCAAACACAAGTGTTCCCCTCCAGTTCTACTTTCATCACATACCCCTGTTCTCCATCAGATTCCCAGCATTTCTCAGCAAGAAAGAAAAGGGAAGAGAGGTTCTCGCCAGGTCCACAGGGATGAAGATGTTTTGGTCTTTCTAAACCCCTGGGAATCCTGACTCCAGGCCAGCTGACTGCTCCGGAACCTCTATGACTGCCCTACTCCTTCCCAGACAGAGGCACCTTCTAGCTGGGAATCAGAGGGGCCTGGGCACAATGGTGTAAATGGGCATGAAGCTAGTGGAGGAGGTAGGGGCACAGGGCTTCCCAGGGAAGCATCCTCCCTGCTTGGGGTCCTGTTGCCCAGAAGAGAGGGCTGGGAAGCATTGTTAAGGCCTCACCTCAAAGCCCTGCAGGCGTCCCAGATTCATCATGTCATTGCAGCGTTTGGGAACAAGGCACATTAACTCCACTGCTTTCTGTGGGAAAGAACAAGATAGGCTCAGGGCAAGGAATAGCACACAGGCAGAAGTTCAGGGCAATTCTGTGCTGGAATCAGGGGCCTCCTGGTAGCGCCTTGACTCCAGGAAAGGCTGCTTGAGTGAGGAGGCTGTGCTCCTCACTTCCAGGGGTGTGGGACTTTCTGCTCTAGGTAGGTCATCATTACAGGGGCTCCCTGTAAATCGTGACTGCATGTGGTGAGAATGCTACCAGCCCATCCTTTTCCTACATTCCCACCTTTATCAATTCTCTTTCCTTCTTGTATTTTCTATCTTCTCTTTGTTGCTTCCTGGCTCTCCAAGCAACAGCTCAGCCTGGCTTGTGAAACATGAGAGGATTTAACCTAAAATAACCTGCCAGAATGGTCTGTAACCTCTCTGGTTTAAAATAATCCCATGGTGACTTTGTCTCATAGGACTTCAGTTGGGGAGTAATCCTCAGGGGGCAGGGGAGGGAGTAAAAATGGAATATTTTATATATATGAAGCTCAAACAGCTTCTGGATTCCTGGGTAAAACTGCACAGTGAAGCACCCAGACTCTGAGGGATGTTGGAGACCTTAAATATCACCCTCCCCACCACATGTCACTGGGAGCTACAAGGAGACCCGTGGGCATAAGTGCTGGTTTGCCCTGGACAGAATTCTTGAGTTCTAGAAAAAATTTTTAGTGCATTTATTAACACCTGCCAACCCTCATCCTGCTAAGCAGTTGTTCTTGAGGGGTTTTTACTGACAGAGGTCAGCCTGGACCCCTGGCTGTCCAGTGACAGCTTTCCCTGTCACAGAGACACCCAATATCATCCCTAAGAACAGCCCTGGCTGTCCAGTGACAGCTTTCCCTGTCACAGAGACACCCAATATCGTCCCTAAGAACAGCCAGCATTACAAGCAAAATACTCACCTCGATATCTGAACATTCCAAACCCGCTTTCTCGCTGTATCTCAGGAAGTCCTAGTAAGTGAGGGAAGAAGGGAAGGGTGTGGGGAGGGTGAAATCAGTTAGGAAACAGTGCTATGAAAGCTTAGCATCATGAAACCACACTAACACCAGAAGACTTTCCTTCCCACCAGAAATGGCCATGGTTTGTTGTAGCTGTGATATTAAATTACAAGTCATATTGGATATGATAACACAGAGAAAGCTCCCCAAATCTCCAGAGTCAAAGCTAGGAGAAAAGGGAGAGAGCAAGGGAGGAAGGAAACAGAAAAAGTGTGTGAGCTGGGGAGAGAGGTGATTATGATATGAAAGGATAGAAGAAAATGAAGTTTCATTTCTGAGACAAAGCAAGTCAAACTATTTTTAAAAAGCAAAATACGATTGAGTTTTAGATATTGTTCAGCTAAGGTTTTCAGAGTTTTTCCTTTCCTTTTTTCCCTCTTGTATTCTACCTTAATATTTAAGGTTTTATATTTCCTAAAAGGTACCGAGCCAGAGATTGTTGCAAAGAAAGAAAGCGAATTGAAAAAAAGAAAACCAACCAACCTTAAATGTAGAAATAACCATTTTGCAATTTATTTGGAGATGCAGCTGACACAGTAACTGACAGACAAGCTCTAGAGAGAAGTGTGGTGGAGACTGACCTGCTCCCTAATACAGGGCCCACCGCTGACACCCACCCAGGCTGACCCCTCTCATACCTTGAGGAGCAGTTGATACTTCGTTATTCTCTGGATGGGCTTGATAAGAAAATCGCTAAGTGTCAGTCTTTGATTTATCTCCTGTTTCACCTCCTAGAACACAAGAAAGATACATTAGAAAAAAAGGTACTAAAGAATTAGGGTGCTCTGCATCAGGGTTCTGGGCAGGAAGCACAGGTTTTCATGTTTGTCAATGAAACCTGGAATCGTCAAATCGTGTGAGAGGTAGACTTGACTGTCCAGCTGCTGATTGGTCATTAATCACATGAACACATTTCACCATCACCAGCCTGGGTGCCACACGCTCTCGGAGCCTGGATCCTCCCCCTGGTCCTGGGAACAAGGTAGAGTGGGCAGTGTGTTCTCTGGCTCCAGAACCACGCCAGGAATGAACAGCTTCTCCTCAGGCACAAGCCTATGGGTGGTGCCCAACTCATCTCTGCAAACACTCAGTTTTGGGCACTTCTCAAATGATGGTGTTGCTGCTTCTCCAGCGTAACCAGCACCGCCAGGCTGGGGTGAAACAAACTCTGCTTGTACTTGACAGACCCTCTGGGACTGGGGGCAGAGACTACGCGGTGACTGTGTCCACCTTAATTAACAAGGAGGCACAATCTCAACAAGCTCTCTTCATCTCCAGGGGACCAGTGAGGAAGAGTGTTTGGGGGTCAGGGAGGGAGGATGGGGGGCAGAGACCTGGAGGAGGCCTGCGGCAGTTTCTGTGCTACAGTAAGGGAGGCCTCTAAAAGCAGCAAGACAGCACCTGCCCTGGGCGACCTCAGTTCCCCTCCAGCAAGGGGATGCCTGAGCATTTAGCTAAGAGGCTAAAGGCTCTGCTCCAAAGGGCCATCGGATCTATGTGAGGATGGCAGCTCTGTCTTAGAATGTGTGGCCAGAGTTTCTTCCCCTCAACCCAGGTGAGCAAAAGCCAAGGTAGCTTACTTCAAAGTAGGCGTCGTATTCGGCCACGATGTACTCTGAGCGTGGCTTGTTCTGGCAGTACCACACGTAGATGTGAAGCTTCCGCTCCTGCAAAGGCACAGGGAAGGCACTCAGGCACCTGGAGCCTCGTGCTCTGAGAGCTCTGGGCCTACATGCGGTGAGCAGCACAGACTCAGTCTACATTCTGGGGACGCATCAAGGCAGCTAAAGAGAGGACAGGAGTCCACCATCCAAAGGGCTGAAAACATAACAACTCAGATGTGCCAGAAGGGAGGCAGGTCAAGGGAAAGCAGAAGGAAGGAAGGAATGTGAAAGGGAATGTAAATGAGCCCGGTGGGAGGGGATAGGCTGGAGGTGCCAGGAAAACACTCACATGTTTAATAAAGAGCTGTGCCAATCTGTCTTGTTCCTGGATACATTTTTCCAGTTCAGTCAGGAAAAAGCTAAAAGGAGGAAGGAGATAAGAGAAAAGAAGCCATAATTTTTCAGAACTGTATAATTTCACAGTGATGCTCCACAAACTCGACCCCTAAGGCCAGATGCAGGGGAGGAAAGAGAGCCCTGCAGGGGCAGGACACCCCCTGAGGGCGCACAGCACTTACTCCTTGTGCCAGTCATAAATCTGGTGAATATTTCCAAACACGATTTTATCTTTTCCTCGCATGTCTTCAGGAACACCCTTTTCTTCTATTCTCTTCATGAAACCCTGTAGCATACAGAAGATAGTTAGAGCATGCATGAATGTATGCATTCATTCATTCATTCGTTCGCTAAATAGGAGAGCATTTCGTGAGAAGCTTTCTAGGTTCAGCCCCACACCACAGCCCCTGGCATGAGTCTGAGGATTTTAAAGATTTATTCATTTATGCATATAGAACTGGGGCACAGGCCAGAGGTGCAGGGTGGTGAGAGGATTCACCGGAGACAGAGTGGGGAGCAGAACAGGCAGATTGACAAAGTACACTGCAGAGGGGAGCAGTGGGTGGGTCAGGAGAGGTCTGCTGCGCCATTTGGATCACCACGGGGGCTGAGGATCGAACTTGCACTGAGGAGGCTGCGGCCAGCTTGCAGTGCTGAGTCCTAACCAGTTGCATCACTAGGGAGGACCCTTGAGGGCAGTGCTTTATTATGAGAATGTAGTTTTTTCTCTTTTTTTTGCTAGTCATTGAAGACTTAGCTTTTGAGCTGAGCGACAGGCATAACTTTTATGAAGTACTGGGTCACTTTGTTTTTGAGAAAGCAGAACATAAGGTAATATATACAGGTATCGAAATATAATGGTGTACACCTGATGTGTAATGAATGATATATAGCAGTGTTACTTCAACAAAAATTAAAAAATAAAGAACAAAGAAGAAGAAGATCATCTGTCTGTCTCTCTCTTTCCAATCCCAGTTAATTATGCCCTCACAGGCTTAGAACTAGATATATATCTGATCTAGAAATACTTATTGATATGCTAAGGCTTTTAGATTCTGTAACATGTTATAATATAATCTCTTTTCAAATTAAAAAAAATCAGGTTTTGAGATTGCACAGACAGTATCTATCCACATTTGACACATGAGAAAACCAGGGCTCTGGGGAGTTATGTGATTCGTTGTCAGCCAAATCTTCTATCATTTGTCTGATTTCTCTGGATAAGATTCTTGTATCCAGACTCATAGACTCTTTATTCCTAAGGTGGCTGCCTACAGGTGTCCCTGTACTCCTTATTGATCCCATCTCTCTTTGGAACAGAGAATAACTTCTCACAAGACCTCAGGTAGATCTTATATCTGCCAAGTCATCTGCTTGTCCAGACTCAGGACAAGCAAATGCAGAACATTGTCAGATTTTACAGGATGGGGACTTGCAGGCTCAAGGAAAAGAACTAGAAGATTCAATGATCAGGCAATTTTTAGATTTCATGTCCTTTTGTTTAAGATGAATTACAACAAGGCTCTAAATTATCCACTTGCTTTAGATCTTCTCATTCAAGTATGTAAATCCCCTGACATAAATTCTTAAGGAGAGAGAGATGTCCTATTTACTACCAAGTTAACTACAACTGTGGACTTTCATTGTTGCCCTCTGGTGCTCATGGGCTTTTGTCTGTCTTCTAGTAGCCATAACACCCTTCTTAAAATATAAGGACACAAAAAGCACCAAGGTGTCATTAAGAGTAACCTGCTTAGTGCCCACAGTGGCACACGGCTCTTCAGAATGAATGTCCGCATGATTAGACACCAAAAACAGCTCTTAGGACAATGTCTTGGTCACCCAAAACAAGGTGAAATGAACTTAGCTTTCAGAGGCTCCCTGAAGTGCTGCAATATGTGGGACCTACCTTCTAAATCTTGATCCTAGTTTAAGGGGAAAAGAAAAAATTGTATATTTTTTATTTGCTCTATTTAGTTTCATTTCTGCAAATACAGAGGTAGAAAACATACACAGAACCCTCAAGTGGAAACCACCTTCACCAGGTAGAATCCAATATGGTTAGGTGACCCCAGACCTCCTCGAGCCCTCTACTCACCTCCACCACAATCCCCAGATCCTTGACATAGTCTTTCTCTGTCTGTACCAGCTCATTCAGGACGAACCTGAGCAGGAGATTAAGAATAATGAAGGTTCATCTTCTTTGCGAGCAAGAGATCTTCCCACTTAAATTTGCAGGAAGTCACATCAGTGACTTTATGACCAGAGTGCCATGAGTGCCACACTCAGCACCCAGCAGTGTGCTGTTGCTTGCTCTACAGAGGCCCTTGCTGGATAGCGGAGGGCCAGGGGCTGGGAGAGGGCCTTCCCAGCTGGCACAGCACAGCCAGACCATGGGGTGCTCCTAACCCAGCATTCTCTTGCTTCTCCCTCCCTCGTCTATAACTGAACAATTGCACAGGCTACAGAGGAAAATGACAACTTTGGCAAATGAGTGATAAAAACTTTGAAAGCCAAGGGATTGATATGAAAATCGCCCCCCGCCCCCCATTTAAGCTCCATTCTTTGCTTAACAACAGGAGAAAGACATTTGCCTGATAACCAGCCTCTGAGGCCTCAGAAGCACTGGCACCGAGTGAAGTTTTTGAGACAGAGAAGCTACAATTATTCAGACAGAAATCCCTGGTTAACTGGCCCGAAAAACCCTCTGTCAAGGGTTTTGTGTGACTGCAGCTCTGAGGCAGCACCCATCCCAGCCTCTACCAGCTGAGGACTAAAACTAGGAGGGAGGACTTTTGCATTTTTGCTTTCTTTCTGTTAATGTTTATTTTCCTCTTAGAACATTTACTTTGTGTCAGTTGCTTCATCTGGGTTTTCTCTTGCCAATGTCAAGGTAGGTGTTGTAAGCCGTGTTTATATAGATGAAAATACTGAGGCAGAAAGGTTAGGTAACTTGCCCCAGATGATAAAGTAAATGGCCAAGTGAGATTTGAACCCAGTTATCTAAGAGCCCAAAGATGCTGCCCTTTCACTGTGTCTGTTGCTGGTAAACCGTTCACACTGGTTCCCCGGAATCTGTGAGGCCTCAAGTCCAAACCCTCTCTATTTTCCTTTCCTTCCTTCCAGGCAGTAAAGAGCTGTCCATAAAACGCTCAGGGCTGGGCATAGTGGCAGACGAGGTGCACTGGGCCTCACTGGACTCATACATCTAAATCTGGAAGAGTTTTGCCTGCTTCCCACGACTGCATCTTTGGCCTCAGTGACTGAAGGGAGTGTGTTGGAGATGGCGGAGGGGCCCAGCATTAGGGAACCCGGGAAGTTCTATTCATCTGAAATTCTTGTTCTTCATGGCACAGAGAAGCCACCAAGTGCCCGGGTCATGGGCCTCGGGCGAGGGAAGGAAGCTGAGAAACACATGCTTCTTTATCAGCATGCCCAGTTCTTCCACCCTGCTCCCTCTCTCTACTACAGACAATCATGTGTTGTAGGCCACAGGAAAGAACTGGTGAGGCCAAATAAGAGCATTCAAATATATCTTTCGCCCAAGAAAACCCACAGAAAAGTTAGAGCAGGAATGTGGGGCTGGAAATGAAGATGAAGTCTAGCTCTCTTCCTTGAGGTAACACGTTATCATCCTAAGCTATCTGCTGACAGGCGGAGGGCTGTCTTGCATTCAGCACCTGGGGAAGGTGCTGCTAGTGGACCTTCCTGGCAGAGCTGATGAAATTCTTGGGGAGGTAATGACACATTTAGCAAATATTCTGAAATGGCCCACAAAAGATTAAAATTATATGCCTCAGGAGGCAGTGCATGATGGATTGATAAACTGAACCAATTATAGAGCATTTTTCTTTAGGAAAAAATGGGGAATCCCTCGCTAATTCTCCCCAACCACTCCACCAGCCTTGGCTGTTGTGTGTGCGGACACATACACCAGGGTGGAATCAGGAGGTGTCACTTACATCCTGCCTCTCAAGGCCTTGGCTTTCTGTTCCTCTTCTAGGTTTCTAGGAGGTGTGGGAGGGGCCATCCCCTCATTCAGGCATCCTGGCGGGTCTTTCAAGCTCCCCCTGTAGGAGCCTCCTTCTAGACTCTGAAAAGGAAATAGAAGGGCTTAGGGAAGTGTACACTGAGCAGTCATCCGGAAGCTTTGTGTCCCCAAGCAGAGCCACGGCCAAGTCAGAAGATCAGGCTGTCCTTACTGGGCCTCTGTGGTGCACCAGGTGACCAGAGAGCCCCCTCTCCCTGCAGCAGGGAGCCCAGAACTGCAGCCTTCTCAGGCCCTCAGGAGGCCCTTGGCATCTCTGTGTGCCAATTTCTCAGACAAAAGGAAAATTGTTAGTGACTTATCTCTGGGTAAAGAGACTAGTGATAAAGCTAATCGTCACCATTCTACGCTAAACAAGTTCTTAAGAAAGAAATCAGTTGTCTACTATCAAATACAAATTGAGAAGGGGAATGTAGTGATAGGAATACTAATTCAGGGAAATCATGCTTTGTTAAATCAGTTTTTCTTTTTTATTTTTGAGAGGCCAGCGAGATGTAGATGAGAAGAAGTAAGAAGATTTAGTCTTTTCTAAAAAATCTTCGCTAAGGTTACTGACCAAGTACTTTCCTTCATTTATTAATCTTTTTCATTTCTTTTAATTAAGGAGCTGCAGGATTGAGAAACAAGTTAAAGGGATTAAAATGGTACTTTTGAAAGAGTTCAGGGTAAAAGGGTAAAGAAACTCCAATTCTAACCCCAGATCTTCTGGTCACTGGATGTTCTTAAGTGAGACAGCTAACCCTTTTCTGTACTTTGGTTCTTCTTAATTTTGAAATCAAATCTCTCCTTTCTCCAACAGATTTCTAAGGAATAGCAAAGATCACAGTTGTATAGTCCCGTGAAAAATTTAAAATGCTCTATAGTGATGAGTTCCTCTTCTCAGGGACAGAATTGTTAAGATAAGGGTAGTCAAAGGTGGGGTCAATGTTAACATTTTTTAGAAGTGTCCTAGAAAGATCACATAGTGACACTTGACATTTCACTGGACAAATTAGCAGGAGCGTTGTGGATAAAATAGTAAGGCTGAGATCAAGGTCAAGGTAGGCAACTAAAAAACAAGAATGGGAGTTGAATCCAAAGTCCAACTACCACTGTGGCTAAAAAGAAAGGCTTCACCTTAGTAGCCTCAGAAAACTTCTACCTAGAGGATAAATAAAAACAACTTTGTTCCTTAAAAACAGTCAAACAAAACCAAACCCCCCAAAGATAACAGGAGCATAAGGTTTTGGCATTCTCTTACATAAACTTGGAATCGCTGTGACAAACTTTCTTAGTTCTTGTATTTCAACCCAGGCCAAACAGAAGTGGCAATAAGTCCAGGGAAATAAAACACAAAGTGAACAAGGTACCCGATGGGCTGTTATATGAGAACAGTGGCAAACACAAAAACTTGAGAGCTGACAACCTTAATGTTGAGAACATGTGAATACTTTTCCCCACCCCCACCTTACCCCAAACCAACAAAATGTACCGTGGGACCAACATGCTTCTGTGACCAACACTAGAAACTAAAATTAACAGGACAGGGTTTTCAAGCTTGAGACAGAGAATTTCTTTCAACTTAACATGAAGTTATTTTATAGAGCAGGTAATCAACCATGGACGTTGTTATCCACTGAAGCAGCAGGGACTAAAAATATAGAAAGGTCAAGAAGAGTTTAGCTAAATTTACAGATTCAGGATCTGTAACCAGTTATTAAGGAAATGAGGGTGTCTGGTGCGGAGGCCTGACAAGCCAGTGGACAGGCAGGCTTTTCGATGACAACGACATGTGACATGTCCCTGGTGCCACCAGCAAACAGGCGCCCTAGCAGATGCACCCTTGCAGGCGACTGATCTGATTACATGCCTTTTCCTTCCCTCTCCCTTGCCTGCTTGCAGCCTCTGTGCTTCAGACTGCTGGATGGCAAGTGCTGGCCACATTGCCTGGGAAGCAGCCTACAGCTCTGCAGAAGGCCTTCCTGAGGGTCAGCTGCCTTGATGTGGGCATGCTGGACTCTTCCATGGAATAAGGGCATCTCAGGAGTCCAAATATCACATCTGTTCTATCCCCTCCCACCTGTCTTCAGGGACAGACTCTCAGGGCGGAGTTGAGAAGGACAGAGGCAGTGAAAAAAGAAGAGGGGACTAGAAGGTGTTGCTAACCTGTATGGCAGCTAATGTGCCTCAAGCAATGTAGTAATTCAAAAATTTTTCTCAACTGCTGAGAGTGCAGACACAGCATCCTGGCTAAGAGAAACGAGGGGTGAAATACATTTTCTATGCTGTTTTGGGTGAGAAACAGACAGGTGGATAACTGATGTGTGGTGGGCTATGCAGTCAAAGGGAGAGCCTCTGTTCTGTAATGGGGCTCAGGGCCATGAGAGACAGAGGAAGAGTTATACAAGGAGAAAGAGACAAGAATTTCTACAGTTTATCCAAGTTCAGGAAACAGAGAGGCGAACTGCATTCGAAAAAGCAGATTTAATATGGAGGAAGGTGTTGTCCTATTAAAAATGAGCACATTTCCTGTCTGAATCTTGGATCACATACCCATAAAATGCCCTACCTTTGGGCTCCTATAAACACCTTTTATACATCCCCTGCACAATATTCTTTACATATTACAATCAATTACTTGTACTCACACAGTATTATATTTGATTAATCGGTTGTATTTACCAAGCCCCCATCACTTGCTGATATTTGCTAAACTGGAGAAACAGGGGTGAATAGGACACGGCTGTGTTGCCTCCACAACCTAAGTTTCAGCGAGTGGCTTTCCAGGAAGGAGGGGTGCCATGAAGTATGAGAAAAGGGGTAGTCAGGTTTATGCTGGGCTGGAAAGGCTTAATGGAAGAGGGAACGCTTGAACTAACAATTGAGAGGTGAAAAGGATCTCAGCGGACACTCCAGTGGGAGGACATTCCGGGTAGAAGCAGCACTGTGAGTTAGGGACCAAAGTGTGAAACTCTGCAGGGAAGTCAAGGCAGCCTGACTGCTAGAGCCTCGCGTGTGAAGCAGGGTGGCAAGTGTTATGTGAGTTGGGGTTTCTGATATAATAGCCAAGGAAAACAGACTTAAGTTCAATATACTCCATGGTTAACTACTTTACTTTTTTTTTATTAAGAGATTTATTTATTTATGCATACAGAACTGGGATGCAGGCCAGAGGTATAGGGGTGATGAGAGGCTTAACCAAAGACAGAGCTGGGAGCAGAACAGGCAGATCACCAAAGTACACTGCTGAGGGGAGCAGCAGGCCAGACAGGAGAGGTCTGCCATGTGGGTCACTTCCCGGGCCAGGGATCGAACTAGCACTGAAGTGGCTGCTGCTAGCTTGCAGTGCTGAGTCCTAACCCGTTGCGCCACCAGGGAGGACCCTGACTACTTTACTTTTAAGGCATCCATAAGAAAGTATATTATGTCAACACTGAAAATGTCTCTGTAGTGGTAAGTGATATAATTTGTGTTTACATAGTTATCTTTCCAGTTTTCCTTGAATGAGCATATATTGCTTTTATTTGAAAATAATGGTTAAAAACTTTTTTTGAATAAGGTAACAAAAGAAAAGAAAGAGTCCTTTGGCAGTCCCACAGAGAGATGGCAGACCAAAATCCAGGAGAAGATGGTAGACAGCTCTGAGGGAGAGGATTCTGAGCATTAGTTCTAGACTGTGAGCTCCACTGAGGAAGGTTTTGTGCTTGATCTCAGAGCACAGCAGAAAGCAGGACTCCCAGAATTTACTGAATATGCTTGGGGAGAGGTCAACGCTTGTCTGATGAAACAACAGCGAAGTATGCTGGGTCAACACCAGCCACACCAGCCTCTCAGCTGCCCCACCCTTTTATGAAAATGTGTATAATAGTCTATGGACAAAAAAAATTCTAAATTATAATATTTTCACTCCCAGGCAAACTGAGTGATCTGTAAAGCAGGACAGTCAAGGGCAGGAAGGATTCTGAAGCAGGTAAAACACAGCTCCAGGTAAGACACATGCTCACAGTGTCCAAACCACCAGTCAGGCTGAGAAACAGCTGAGTCATGGTCGGACCTCTCACAAAGGCACAGGACTATAGCCCACTGGTGCTTTCCTGAGTCCAGTGAACTACCATATGGTGCCACCAGTGGACAGTGCTCAGAGAAGGGGCTTTCTCTCTAGATTGAAAGATGGCTCCATCTTTCACCCCAGGCAGGTGGAATCCTGGGGCTGTTTAGAACCACAATCTATTCTCATGTGACCAGTTCTTGCTTGCCAAACCGGAGGAGCCCAATCAAGTCATCCAGACTGTTTTAGCTGTTACCTGCAACATTCACCCAACTATCAATTTATTGACTGACAGATCTGAAGTGTCCCCAAGCCAAGGGTATGACTATGAGTGATAGAGCATGATGTGGTTTCCTTTCCTTGCCTGTCCCAACACAGGTGAGGTGGCAAAGAGCTAATAATATTTGGAGGATTTGGCTTATCAGTTTACAGAGCACAGTCACACCTTGTTCAGTCATCATAACTCTCTTGAGATTAAGTTCAGTGAATAGATTCATGGTTGGCAAATGAGATAAAAGAGAGGCCCAAGTACTAAATAACTTGCCCTGGGCTATACAGCAAGTAGCAGAGGCAAGACCAAAACCTAAGTATTCTAATTCCACACATACAATGTCTCCCCCACCAGTCATGTGTCTGGAAAAGTTTTATTAAAAATCACAGGGAAGGCAGTGGGGAGATATTATAACTTGCTCAGAGTTAAAGATAATAACCATTAATACACAACCCAGAAAAAAAAGACCATTAACAGAGCAAAGGATTGAGAAGATGTGGTGAAATACTACTTAGTTATTAAAAAAAAGATAATCTCTTGCCATTTGTGATGTCCTGGATGGAACTGCAGGGGATTATGCTAAGTGAAGTAAGCCAGAAGGAGCAAGACCAGTACAGGATGATTTCATTCACATGTGGAATACAGAAAGGGGACCACACAACAGAGCCTCAACAGGCTCTGGGACTGCAGAACTGAGCCTACTTGAAGGTGAGGGTCGGACACGGAACGTGGTCCAGTAACCTAGGTGGACTATGGGTGCTGTGACCATGGGGGTGGCGTGGCCATCTATATCTGAGGAGGCGTGAACCTCTACCTCTAAATCAAATACAGGGAAGTAAACCAATGAAACCTCAATAAAGAAAACAAAAAACAAAAAAAACCTAGAAAAAACATATTAGCTCTACACAAGAGATTATGGTGATGGTGCACAGGTGAATCGGTGGTGGGAACTTTGCAGGGACTACACCTGAGCAAATATTGCACAAAAAGGAAGGATGATGTAAAATATATATAAAATAAAAAAAAAAACTATACACACATGCAAAGAAATTAAGCCTTTTCCCAATAAATGTGTGTAATTTACAACGACAGCTATTTAAAATTTTAAGTTATTTCTACGTTCACTTATGTGAAGACTTTCAATGGGGATTAATGATTTCATTTAGTCTTCCAGTATACTATACAGTCTAAACTATTGAGATATCCGAACAGTTCAGCCTTGCAGAAGAAAAGAAATAAAATGCAGCAGTCAGTACTCACAAACCAGAAGCCTGCAGGGTCTCCCAAAAGCAGTAGAAGAAAATGTAAACCAAAATATCGAACATTACAGATGTTTTAGGAAAATAATGTTGGTTTTTAAAAAATGTACTTGGAGAACGAAGAGGTTGTATCGGTGAATGTAAAGAGGAAAGGCGAACACCCAGGGAGGGGTCACAGAGGCCTCAGGGGGTAAGAGGGGTCAGAGGTCACTGCTGCACCCCACAAGAGCACTCTGCTCCCACTGGTGGGGCAGGGAGAGACGATGGCAGGTCAACCTCCCAGAGTCTGATGAGAGACATTAAAAACACCAGCTAACTTCTTTTTCCTTTAATTAGGAAGGGAAATTTAGAAGGAAAAGAAGAAAGTCACATGTGTTAAATTTCATTGGTACTCTATTAGCTGGGCTTTTTGAAAAGGGAATTACTGTAATCAAAATTATCATCAGGCAGCTTTCCCCAGGGAGTGTCCAGAATTTTTCTCTAATTCCTGGCCAAGTGGAGAGGGCTTTAAATGGCGCCATTAATGGGACTACCCAACAGAAGTCTGGCGGAAGCACATTCACCCTAATGAGAGTTGCAGGAACAACTGTGAGCCACATGGATGAAGCAAAGGGAAGGCAAAATGCTCCGGATTGCCACCCTGTAGTAGCAGGCTTCACTGTGAAAACATGGGCACAGAGGATCGTCTCTACCCTGAAAAGGAGTGCTTTCATCAGCGTTCTGTGAAACTCTGAGCAAACTCGGGCTCACAGGCCTTCTCTTCAGCGGCCTGACTGGGCTGGGAGACAGTCATGAGTGAGGGCATATTTCAGTGATTTATGTTCAACTTCCCCCGTCGTGATGAGGACACACACCAGCTCCCTTCATTTCTTGTGGTGACGTAGCTACTTACTTTTGCCTATTCCCCTTTCTTATCAGTAACCTCCTTTTGCTTACTTTGTAAGCTAGAAGGCTAGCTGAGGACCTAGAATAAAATTCTCTGAGCGTTCAAAGGCCCAATCCCAACACAAATTCCCAAAGATAGATGACTGGATCAAGATGTGGTATATATATACACAATGGAATACTGTTCAGCAATCAAAAAAGGTAAACTCATGTCATTGGCAGTAACATGAATGGAGCTGAAAGGGGTTATGTTCAGTGAAATAAACCAGATGGAAAAAGAAAATATTGTATGGTTTTACTTATAGGAGGAATATAGGAGAAACAAGTAAGGGATCAGGAAAAAACAGCAACAACAAAATCAACAGGCAACTATAAATCAGAGACATTCTGCAGGGCAGGGAGAGGGACTAAAACAGGGGAGGGAAGAGCACAAGGGACTCTGGTGATGGTTCATGGTGGTGGGAATTCTGTGGGGACTACACTTAAGTGGAGAAAGCAAACATTGTACAAAAATGAACAATCATGATAT
>NW_004567104.1:31225163-31286816 GCF_000260355.1 Condylura cristata
GAGAGGATTCACCAGAGGCAGAGTGGGGAGCAGAACAGGCAGATCTACTGAAATACACTGCTGAGGGGAGCAGCGGGTGAGAGGTCTGCTGTACTATGTGGATCAGCTCCCTGGCTGGGATTCAAATTCATGCTGCAGTGGCTGCTCATAGCGTGACAGCGCTGAGACTCTAACCCTTGCACCATCAGGGAGGCTTGTCATTTTCATCAATGTCAACCCCAAAAGAAAAAGGATGGCTTTAGGAAAAGGAATTTTTTCCTTCAAATTTTAAGGATAAGTTAATTATCCATGCCGCTCCCAAATAAAGCCAAAAAGGGATCTGTGGCCTAGCTTTTTAGCAACCATCACAAGCTGGAAACAATCCTAGAGGAGTGAGAACAGGCACAAAGAGCACAAGGCAGGAGATGCCAAGTCCTGGGAGCTTCATGGAGGTGAGATACATGCAGAACTGCCTCCTGCACCCCCACTTACCAGCTTGCTTTTGACCAACTGTTCTATTGCACTGACAAGGTCTGCAGCAGTAGGTACCTCGGAGGGAGCCTGCCGGGCTGCTAGCAAAGAGGAGGACTGCAAGACATTGAGCAGCAAAGGAAAAGCAGGTTAGCGAGGAATGAGGAATAGCAGTTAGGACGTAAAATAGCAAGTCCAAAGCTTGAGGTCGGCAAGGGAAGCAAAGCTCTATGCGATGACAGAGGGAGATGGTGTGTAGGTGTGGCAGAGGCCTGTCTGGCCCTTTAGGGGGACCTAGGCTGCTTCTGAAATTGCTGAGGGGAAGGACACTGAGTTCTCAGGAGGTCACTAGGTACGGGCTACCCCCACTGACAACAATGGAGGGGGAGAATGGTGGACAGGACTTTGGTCTCTGTCCAGGCCCAGGGCTGCCCAATGCCATTCCAATTGAAAGAAGTCAATAAATTTGGTCTCAATGTGTCCTGATAAGAGATGCTGTCCTTCCTTTATCAGACGTAGATTTTAACTGTAGCTATTCACTATGAGTCAAGCAAAAATGCTAGGGGCAGGACACTTAGAGACCAGGACACACACACACACACAAAACACACACACACAAAACACACACACACACACTCCTGTTCATAGTGAAAGGAGGCTCAACCCCCAGGGCCTGCACCTCTTCCCCAGGGTCCATGGGGAAGTTTGGTCAATGGTTGGGGATTCCTGGTTACTAAGGGACAGTGTTATTTTCTTTCTTGAGAAGACACTGGGGGAGGAAGGGTTAACCCCGTGTGCATAAACAAGCTCATATTAGGGCATATGAAGGCCCGGAGCTTGTGGGAGCAGAAAGGCGAGTGTCCCAGCTGTGCCCTGGCTTCTGGTCTGCCTCTTAAGTTGGGGGGAAGCTTCTTGTTGTCTAAGTGATTTTAGCTCTTTACTTCTGATATGGGGTAAAAAATCAAATAAATGTCATTAAGAGGGATATAGCAACACCCATCTTCTTCCCTGGGATGTAGGAAAAGAGCTTAATTTAAGTTTGTTTGCAGATTCAAGTAATCAAATTTTTGATCTGGTGATTCTACCCCTGGGAATGTATCCCAAGAATAGAAGTCTACAGAACAAATGTTGTATATACAAAGTGATCAGGGGCAACATTACCCAGAGTAGCAAAACTGGAAACAACTTAGGTTATCCCAAAACACGTAGGTCAAGCAATGATGGAACATGAAATAAATGCAATACCTCCCAGCCATTAAATAATAAAATTAAGAAGACTTTCTGAAATATTAAATGAAACATTGAACACATAAATACCTATCATGATTGTAAAAATAAAACATCCATGCATACAAACTAATTTTAGAAAAAAAACATGGAGAATTAATCACAGAACAGTACAATGGCTGGACTTCAGAAAATCTTTTTACAGTTGTAAAAATTATTTTAATAAATCTAACTCCATTTGCTAGAAGTTCTGAGGTTCACTCCACTCCCAAATATTCCAGGAAAACAAACATAATATCAAATAGCTGGACTGAGGGGGAGTTCTGTGTCTAAAAAGAGACTGTTGCCATCCGTCCTATTTCTGGTTAAGCAGAGGGCCACAGAAACCTCTGGAAGTAAGTCCACATTCTTAGTTAAAAACTACCCAGAAACAACATAACATCTTTTCCCCTAAAGCAAGCTATGTGTGAGGGAATTAGTGGGGGCGGGTTCATGACCTTAATCTCACGCAAGCAGGCACCCTCTATGCGGAGGCAGATGGTGGGACGCAGATGGGGGGACGCAGACGGCCCATCCTCCCCACACACTATCACTGTTAGAGAAATTTTACAAGGACAGGCCTCTGAGAACACAGAAGGTTGGGCCTCACTCCCCTCTCAAGGTAAAGCATAGGCATTTCTGCCCCTGGGAATTCAGGATGAGCAACAGGCCAAGCTTCTCGTTACTTTTGTAATAGTCAGAGTCTAGGCCACCAGCATCACCTTAGGGGGGTGCCTGTCTCATTGGTGATCACAGAGGTGGGCTGTGACCACATCTTAGGCATCATTCTATCCCTAGAAGCTGGGCTTTTATCCTGGCACACAGAAAAGACTTCAATGAATATGTTTAGGTCAGTGATCCAAATACAAAGTGGAGAAGATTAAAATAAGAACTGAGACTTCACTAGAGACACGGAAGCCTCTGCAAACAGGGCTTTCTGATTGCATCCTAGGTGGTAGAAAGGTTTGCCCCTTGCCCCCTCCACCCCCACCTCTGACAAAGCTGCCCCATCACAAGGCAAACACTAGAGGAGAAGCCAGAGGCATAGTTAAATCACAAGCACCACTGCCAAACACCAGTGTGAAAATCAAATGCAAACACAATCCAAAACTGAAACCATCACTTCAAACTCCAGAGTCCAGTAGGCCAGCAAAACTAAAAGAAGGCAAGAAGAACACAACTTACTGACAGCTTGATGGATTAGGAAAGATGGAACACGTGATCAAAACAGCCGCACGTCAGGGCCTGGAAATACACCCACCTTGACCCCTCTCCTCCAGAACCATCTGAGGGTCACCCTGAAACTAGAGACCTGATGGCTCCCAAACCTTCAGACACCACTGAGCCTCTGTCTGCCAGTAAGTGAGGGATTGCTGCAAAACAAAATATTTGGGCAACCTGGAATATTAGGTTTGCCCCCACTGGACAGCAACCTCCATTGCACAGCACCTCCATCCTTCTTGCTGCGTTAGTAGATTTTTTTTTAAAGATTTATTTATTTATTCATACAGAGCTGGGGTACAGGCCAGAGATGCGGAGGGTGAGAGGATACACCAGGGACAGAGCAGGGAGCAGAACAGGCCGATCTAGGAAGCACACTGCTGAGGGGAGCAGCGGGCGGGTCAGGAGAGGTCTGCTGCGCCCTGTGGTCACCTCCGGGGCAGGCGGGGATCGAACTCATCAGAAGCGGCTTAAGCTTCTCAGTGCTGCGCTTTAACCCGCTGCACCACCAGGGAGGGCCACATGTTAGTAGAATTTTAACAGCAGCACTGGGCTTGAATGGAAGTTACCGTGATTTAGGTTTTGGTGTTCAGAACAGGGAAAACAAACCCCCAAAAAGACAAGAACAACAGAAGGATCATGACTTGGAACCACCTTAGATTCCTTTTGAAACAGTTTCTTCTGGGATCTGCTGCTTCCAAAGACAGAGCCTTCATCCATGTGATGTGACACCACATCACACTGAGAATTTTCATACCCCACTACATTGCCTAGAGTGAAGTCAGAACTCCAGGATCGGTGGAGGGAGCCCTTGCCAGATACAGATGGGATAAACATCACCATGGATTCATGTGGTGTAAGACAAAACAAAGGAGAGAGACCATCACTCTCCCCACCGCACACAAACAATGAAATCACATGCATGACACAACAGTCTTTCAAGTGAGAAAATAAAGAGGTTCTACCATCTCGTCCTGCGTGGGGTCATTGTCAAAGATCTTCATAGGTGGAGGGAGGGGTGTATGCGACTCTTCATCTGGTTCATCTTCACCCCAACCTTTCTTGCTCTTCTAGAACAAAAGAGCAGCATTAGTCACTGTTTCATGTAAAGATACCATCAGTTCAACTCTTAGAATTCATGAAAAGCAACGTAGGAGATAGTATCTGCCTCCACACATCCCTATTTTTTCAGCCTTAGTGTCCTCTGTGGGGTGGAGGAGGACACTTGCTTATCTGAGAGGACCGTCAAGACTGAATGGAGGAAAACATACATAGACACCCAAGAAGGCAGAGGGAGAGAGACAGACAGACAGACTCCCTCACCAGTGAATCAGAAAAAGGTAAAGCTGAGTCATCAGAGAGCGCCTCTAACTTTTAAGTTTTGAAAAAATATTAAGCCACACTCTGAATATCACCAGGCTCTACTGTCATGCTTAGAGGGAGAAATGACAGAAAGTCTAAAGTTACAGAGTCTGGTTATACATCCAGAGAATTTCTTAGCCACAGTAGTGACAAGAGTAGGTCAGGCTGCCAGATAAAACAGCTATCTCCTTCCCCCAAACAAAACAGTCAGACGATATTTTGATTACAGAATCTCAGCTCTGGAAGGGACTTCAGAGGGTCCAGTCTGGCTTCAGCTAACAAAGGGCTCTCGCTGACTTTCATGGAGTGGCAAGGCTCACTTCATCGCTGATTGAGCGCCACCAAAGTTCCTCTTTGAGCTGAAACCTTGCCAACAATACACCTTGCCTCGCTCATCACCCCTCCCTGGAGCAAGCTGCAGGCTGCTTGCTTGCAGATGTGGTTCTGTTCACAAGACTTGGCAACAGCTGTGTGGCCCAGCACAGCCTTCGGTTTTCCAAGTGAAACTCTCCATGCTCTTGTTCCCACTCTAAGCAGGCCGAGCAGGTTTTGATGTCACCCACGGTCAGCTGGGGGCTAGGTGCCCGCTGGCTCCTCTAGGGCCAGGGTCCTATCTGCACATCTGGCACAATGGCCTATGTTTGAAATTCTAAGCAGTAGTCAGTTTCTGAACTGGTTACAAATCAAGCTGGCAAGTCTGGAGAAAAGAAGGACTCAGATCACTGGGGCCCAAGAGGAAAACCCTTTGGGAACAAGAGATGCCTGAAGGTGATCACACCGAGGGAGGATGTGCTTGGCAGTCCCTGCCTGCTGAGGCGCTGGGGCCTGGGGTAATTACCTCATCAGCACTGTCTCCCTGAGGAGTTGTCTCATCTCCCGGTTTGGGGGATCCCAGGTCGAAGCTCTTCCGGCCATCACGTACTTTCTTCTGTTTTTTGATGTTTCCATCTGCTTTCCCACTGTTGAGTCGGCGCACAGGACTTGTCAGCCACTTCTTAAGGGTGTTGGTGGAACGCTTGGGCCCGGGGGAGCTGTGGATGGAGTTCAGGGAGGGCTGAGACTGCAGGTTGGCCACTGACTCAGACTTGCCTCCATTTTCGTTTGAGGAATGAGAGTATGCATCTGGGGAAAGAGGACAGACAGACATGGCGGGTCAGTGGCAGTTAAGGCAGGCGGCCAGCCCAGGAGGAGAACAGCTCCAGCCTCAGGAAGCTGGGACACGAGGAAGAAGGTCAAAGTCAGCTGCAGACCACAGTCAAGGGAACCCTTTCTAGAACACAGGTAACAGCACCCGATTCCTAACATGTAAGGCACCGCTCAGGGGGATATGGATGTGGCAGTAGGCAAGATAAAGACTCCTGTCTTCAGTGGAAAAAAAATTTAGAGGCTAAGCAAGAATTGCCAACCAATAATAATGTCATGGGGTACCCATTAAATCGTGTGTTGTTAAGACATATACACGGATATTATTTTTATAGACCTCTTACCTAGCTATGCACATATACACATACAGACACGGAGGCAGAGAGAGTGAAAGAATAAGACAGAGTAGTTCAAGATCTCACAGCAGTGTATGATTAATTGCCAAAGGGCTGGTAAAGACTCTAGATGATAAGCAAAGGGAGTTCAGAGGACGGTCAGATCAGTCCTGGTAAGAGGGACTGAAAAGGTTTCACAGAGGAGATAATGTCTGCATAGAAGAGCAGGAGAAGGAATTCCAAAAGGGGAGATGGCAAGAACAAAAGCACAAGGCAGGGAAATTGAAAACAAAGTTAACACAGCCATAGTACAGCCTTTGAATGAAATAAAGAGTAGTGGAGGAGAAACGGGGTAGAAAGATTAGTGAGGACATTTAATAATAACTTAGAGGAATATGAACTTTATTGGGAAATGTCATGATAAAAAGAGTTGTTTGTTTGCTTTGAATGAATCCGAACAAGGCACAGCCCTGGGGAGGAGGGGTTAGAACAGCAAAGGCCGCCCTTCTGCACTAGGAGTTCAAAGGCTTGTTAGTGCAGCATTTCAGAACAGGCAGCATGACCGTTAGAATCTGGACTAGCAATCCAAGATGAGCTGTCTCCACGTGCTGCTGCTTCTCCTTGTCCAAAAGGTCTTGGGAGAATAACCAAACAACTACACTTTAGCCCCTGGGCCTCCTCACCCCAGTGCCAATTTGCATACTGATATTTAAAGGAAACACATCTCTACGTATTTAAACAAATAATTGAAGGAATGTTTTACACCTTTTTGTCTTAACAACCGAATCGCCTTTTCCTATAATGACTTCACCCAAGACCTAGACCAGGGGTCTAATCTGACATTGGAGGCCTCTGGCTCAGATACAGCCAAAAGGGAAGAAAGAGAACCCGAAAACGGTAAATGATGCTCTCTTGCCAACAGAGAGCTGCCTTCAGTTTTGACCACTGGCTTATCTTGAGGACAGTAAGGTCAGGCTCTTGGCCCCATGGGGAGTTTCTCAGCTTTTGCTAGTTTGTGCATGTTTGGGAAAACAACAGCAGAATATCTGCAATCCAGATGCACAAAAATGAGCTCCTTAAGTCCTTTGTTATGATGAATAATTTACAGGGCTGCTCTGTTCAGGGGATGCTTGGGGACTGACAGACTGGGTTGGCGTCCCTTTAAGAACAAAGTTGTAATCTTATCTCAAAAAATTCCTTGCTGGCTGTGGTCTTAGGTATGTTGACATTATTTCTGAAGTGTTTGGTATGGGTCTAACTCCTGTCCTTACAAGCCTGGGTGATAAATATCTCCCCAGCTCTGGTAGTGGAAACAGCTCTGTAGCTTATCTTTCTGCTGATAAGCTACAGAAGCTTTTCATTTACTAGCCCCTTGTATGCCACAGCAAGCCTTTTATTAAATGCAAGCTTCAAATCTTAGATTTATCCACATGTTGTGTCAGCACAACTAGAGGCCTAGTCACATTAACTGTGTCTTGTGAGATATGACTAACCAAGTTTCTATTCCATGGAAAAAATCAGTCTGGCTTTAAGATACACAAATATGAATTTTGACCTACCATTTCTCTTCTCTCATTGACATCTAGTTCTGCTTTAGTGCATTCTGTACAAATTAATGGCAACATATAAATTACAGAGTACAAATTAAAAATCAAGAGTGTTCTCAATTTTGTTGTTTCAAGTTTATTGTGTATGAACAATTGGGAACTTTCCACCATGCCCACATAAAAGAGAACTCAAGAGTTGGAACTATTCTATAATTCATCATCTAGTTAGTGCCCTGTATTGAGAGGAATAATTGAGACTAAATTACTTTGAATGCATGGTTATGAAGGAATGTTGCATCATTTAGTTTAGAAAATTTGTACTTGCGAAGAATGATTGATATGTTATGCACATCCTATTTTTAGAAGTGACTGTAGTGAAATGATTTGAGAATTTTTCTTGTATCTTTCCAGGCATAACAAGTACAACAATAATACTATTATCTTGTCAAATCTTTCCAAGTTGAAGTAGGTACTATATGCAATGATTCTTGGCTTAAGAAACAGAAAATTAGAGTGTTTCAGAAAACCAAGACTCATATTTGGTTAAGTGGCAGATAAGCAAGACTTAATCTCAAATCTGACTCCACTGCACATAAAGTTAATCTCATTCCTACCTCTGTGTTCACTCCATCTATTTCTTTAGCCTCTATATTAATTGAGAAAAGGAGCTTCGGGCATCCCTGGTGGCGCAGGGGTTAAAAACAATGCTATCAAAGCAGGAGTATAATGGACCAGGCGAGAAAATAACAAAAATAATGAACAGCTATATACCAGAGACATTTTGTGGGGGTGGAATGGGGAATGGGATCAAAAACGGGGGTGGGGGATGCATGGGATTATGGTGATGGCACACGGGTGACTTGGTGATGGGAAACCCATGGGGATTACAATTGAGATGGAAAAAAAATGTACAAAATGATGTAAAAATAAAAAAAATATTTTTAAATAAAAAACAAAAACAAAAACAAAAACAAAACAATCCTATCAAGCTATCCCCAGCCCCTACAGGATGACTGATCCCAGGGAGGTGCCCATATGGCCCAGCAGACCTCTGCTGCCTCACCCACTGCTCCCCTCAGCAGTGTGTTTTACTCAATCCGCCTGTTCTGCTCCCTACTCTGTCTCCAGTAATCCTCTCATCCTCTGCACCTCTGGCCTGTCCCCCAATTCTTGTATGCATAAGTAAATAAATCTTTATTAAAATTTACAAAATGAGGATTTACATTTATATATGATTTATATGTTATAAAATTTCAGAGAAGACAATGAAGGTTTAAACATGGGAAATTCACTGACAAGGTTATTCATTAGGTGGGACCAGTTATTCACTAGGGGGACCAGAATCCCAACATCTCCAGATTCACAGGCTCCAGGGCTCTGAGTCAAGGCCCTCTCTTCAGTTAAGCCACAGGAACTGCCCCAGGTAGTTTGGGCAGACAAATCACTGAAAGGACACATATGTCACTGCAGATAAAAATTCCTTGGATAATTTAGTATGCATTACTTGCTTATAGATAAGAAAAAATTATATTGTAAGATTGATTTTTAGTATGACATATTAAATACAGAAAAAATATAGGAAAAAAATCCATGGACTCACTACCTAGATATAATAAAGGTAAATATTGTTACCCTATTTGTTTCAATTTTTTAAAAAAAGAAACAAAGATTCTAAATGTAGTTGAAGTCATCTTATTTTTCATCCATTTGCAAGGCCATTTCTCACCATCCCAAGAGTTAAATTCTTGTGAAGTTAGTATGCATTTTCCCATCCCATGCATTTAGTTTGTAGATAAAAATAGTATTACTATGTATTTTATGTCTCTTATATAGTTATCAAAATATAGGCATTATTTTTCAACTTACTCACTTATTCAAAGTTATTTGAGATTTGTTCATTTAATACATAAATCTACTTAATTCTTTTTTATATAATTTTAAAAATATTTTATTTTTTCTTAACATACATAGAGGAACTGGGGTAGAGGCCCAGGTGTAGAGAGTGAGAGGGCTCACCAGAGGCAAAATAGGGAGCAGAGCAGGCGGGACTACTAAAATACACTGCTGAGGAGAACAGCGGGTGAGGCAGGAGAGGTCTGCTGTGCCTTGTGGGTCAGCTCCCTGGCCAGGGATCAAACTGATAATAGCTTCATAGTGCCGAGACGTAACCCTCTGTGTCACCAGGGAGACCCTCATTTGTTTTAATTCTTGAGTGAAGTTTATAATATATTTCCTTAATGACATTTAGGTTGTTGCACACACACACACGCATGTGCACACACAGAATGATAAGCAACTCTGTACAGGTCTCTGCATGCATGTGAGAATCCTCTAGGAGACTGCTCCTGAACTACTTTTGGTAAAGGACATTCTTTTCTCAACTCCAGTCTCTTTTGAACCAATACTGTTAAAAAATACAGTCACACTTTTGGATGCCATGGAAATATTACATCGCTACAAAAGCTTTAAGTGCTTATGCTCATTTTCTGTACTTTGCTTACTGTGGAATGGAAACTAATTCACACGTCTTTGGTGCAGGTCACACCATGGGTAGCACTGCGCTCATCTCTAAAAGCCATGTGCATGTAACACGCACATCTCAGGGTGGAACATCTGGGTTGCAGGAAATACACATCACCAACTGCACAGGGTCTCACTCCTGCCAGGCATGTGCAAAAGTTCTCATCTTCTTGACCTCTTTTTGAAGTTTATATAATGTTCCTTTAGAAAAAGTAAATGTGTCTTCTTTAAAGAAAAATATGTATTCCAAGGAAATAAGCTGAATTGAAAACAAAATGCATAGAGAAGATGGAATGAAAAGATAAAAGCCAGTGACTCCAGATCAGTAGGCACACACCCTATAGTAGGTACCGGAGGCACAGACTGGAAAAACAGGGAACTTGGTGGGACAATCCTTGAAGTTAATGTTCCAACTTCATAAACCAAGTGGCACAAACTTACTGATGGCTCATGGGAATAGACAAAAACATACAAATCAAATCAAGGGAATCTAAATAAATAAGCCAACAGGAAACCAACTCTTATTCATTACCAGATTTTCATTTTATTCTTCATCCCCACTTCCTTCCGTTCCCAAGAAACTACCCATGGCTTCCCTAATACTTGAAAACAAACTTATACTGTATGGTCACAGAATAAATTTCAAAGTTTAACCAAAAATGAGAGAATACTGATACCATCACACTCATCTCTTAATGAATTTTGTTGGATGATTGAAAGAGAAACTGTTGGTAGGTATAATTTTCCTGCCTTTCACATAATCCAAGAACAGCCTAGTAGTGCCTAATCACTGGAACGCAGCAAAGAGAATCCCTGGGGTTGGGTTGGGTCTGCTCAGCTGCTAACTAGCTAGCCAGTAATGCACAGACACTTGGGCGTCTTGTATTTTCATCTACAAAATGGACAGATTGGGCCCGCCCTGGTGGCACTATGGGTTAAGCACGGCACTAAGAAGCTAAAGCCACTTCCCCATGAGTTTGATCCCCGCCTTGGAGGTGACCCACATGGCGCGGCAGACCTCTCCTGGCCTACCCGCTGCTCCCTTCAGCAGTGTGCTTCGTCAACCTACCTGTTCTGCTCCCCACTCTGTCTCTGGTGAATCCTCTCACTGTCCCTGCACCTCTGGCATGTACCCCTAGTTCTGTATGCATAAATAAATAAATCCTTAAAAAAAATGGACAGATTATCTAGCATGCATTCAAAGTCCAGCTCCACTGGCTGGCAAGTAACTCTTAATGTTTTCTCACCAGTAAATAAAATTAATAATAATATATGTCATAGAGGGCTTGTTATTAAGACTAAGGAGTTAGTATTTGTAACTTAGATTACGTCAGGCCTTCAGAATATTGCCTTAGGCTACATCTACTTCCTGACTCCCTCTTCCTCTCCTGGCAGAATGTGCAGAGATCTGCGCTGCAGGGATGATGCTAAATCCAGTGGCTTCCACATAGGCTCGGAATCCTTTTCATCTCCAGAGCCCATCGAGACATTAGCTCTTAATATCAGGATCTTCTCCAACAGACCAAACAATCTTCACAGGAGTGCAAAGCCAGTATTCCCAGTTTTGATGCAGATGAACTCTTTGGAGTTCTAGTCTCACTCAGTTCAGGGCTCCCCGTGCTGCCGCCAGCCCCTTCAGTACTTTGTCTCCACCCCTCCACTGAGGTCCTGCTAGGAGGCAACTGAACGAAGAGGGTAAAGTAAGATTCTAACTGCTAGTCCACAGGTCTTCTGGGCCTCCGTTTACCCTATGTTATCTTCTCTCTGAGTCACAGAGGGAAGAAAGACCTCAATGGGCACCAATCCATCTCCTCTGCCATCCAAGTCACGCACACCCTAAACGTGCAAGTCCACTGTGGGGCACTGTCACACCGACTCACCTGATTCACTACCTCTCCTAGCTGCCTTTGAAAGTTAAGGCCTAAAATTTCTCTCCATATTATACCACCACTATCTCTATATGGGGGGGAGAGGGTGGGGGAGGGAGGGGTGGGATTCTGAAGCCTGATATATCAGCCTTGTTGTTTTTTTCCAAGAGTGACTATTATATTTTCCCCACCTATATCTTCATTCACTGTGCTATGGGTTGAGGGAGTACATATTTCCTCCAAACTGTGGAGCAGAAAACTCTCCTGAAAGGCTTCTGAATTATTCAAAACATAACCAACAGAAGAGCATAGGGAGCACTGTGAGTTCAGATGAAAGCAGGGCATAATCTTACTATAAAATCAAATACAGAATGTGAATTTAAGAGTTTTCACTTGTGATAGGGCAGCAAGGGTCTGTGGCAAGAAGGTGCTGAGGTCACCTGAGATGAAGCGATCTTGAACACAAGGAGGGTCATTTAATCATGACACGTGGCCACATTCAGGGCCAGGAAGGTGTCTTCTCCAGCTCCGTCTCTCCACATGCGTCCCTCCTCACCTCGGTTCCCTGCAGGTAAGCTAAGTTTCCCTGGTGTAATCCTGAGTCTGGGATGTGACCACTCTCATGTTTTCTCCTTTCAAATAAGTCCTCAGGTAGGGTAAATGAGCTCCCTAAATGGTCTACCCTAATAACTTACATCATAACATTTTCCACTTTTAAGACAGTGCATTGTACACGATCCTACTAATACCTACAAAGCCTCAAGATAACATTAGGCACATTACTGTATGCAACTGAACACTCAGAGAATGATCAAGGCTAACTTGTAGTTATTCTCTCCTGCAAGTAATATCTTCATTCACAAAGACTACTGTACTGATATTTTCTTCCATTCCTACTGTTATAACCTTGACTGAGATCTTTTTAATCTATTTGCTTACACTCTGTAACAATTTCCAAGTTGGTCTCTCTGTGTCTAGTTTTTTTCTCTTATCCATTGGCCATACCTCTACTACCAGAGCAATTAGATTGCTTTGTACAAGTCATGATTTAAAGCTTGATCAATAAAATCTATCTTCTCAGCCTGCATGGTCAGGCTTGAGTTCACCTCTCCAGCTCAATGTACATTCAGTCTTTGATAACTTGAGGTTTTCAAACTATGTGGCAATTAGGATTACATGGCAGTTTGTTCCTGAGGCCGGCTGGTATCCTGACAGGGTTGCCAGTCAAACTCAGACCTTCTTATGGAAGTCTAAGTAGGAGATCATTTACAGTCAGTTATTTTCGGCTTACATGCTATCACACAGAAGCCAACAGGAAGCCTGACCTGGATTCAACTTATAGCATGTCCTTCAGTAGTAACCTTAATCAAAGGTAACGTGCCAGCTTAATGACAGAGGCGGAGGCAGGGAGTTAAGCAGGGTGACTCTGGAAAGTTTAAGACTGTAATTAAGTGCTACTTAACTGAGAACGAATGTTGCAATGGAAATTCTCCCAGGGAACCTGAGGGGAGAAGGAAGGAGAAAATGATCTATCTGGAGGAAGAAACAGGTGGCTGGTGGTCAACATCTCTGTTTTGGTCTCAGCTTTTTTTTTTTTTTTTTTTGGCAAACTACCTGTGTGTGTTAGAAAAGGAAGTACTAAAAAAAAAAGTACTAAGGCACAGGGTCTCTTGGACTTAATGTAGTTTGAGGCCCTGCAGTCCTAACCTGGGCCTATTTCTCCCAAGTACCTGTGACTTTGCCTCTAGGTCTTTGCTACCTGACTTACAAAAAGGTAGCAAACAAAGAAGACTAAGTTCAGTTTAGGGTACAGACAAGCACAATGCCTCATTCTACCTTTTTCCATGCTGTGTTACCCATGCAGAAGTGCCTCCTAGCCCTCCTCCCAAGTGCCTTAGGTGCGGACAGAGCAGACGCAGGGCTAAGGCTACCCATGGCCAGGAAAACCCAGCCCTTCGCCTAGCTGGGAATGGGACTCACAAATAGGATCACATTGGTGTCATTTCTTTATCTTAACATATCTTCCTTTCTTTATATTGACATACATTTAGAGAAAAGCTACAAGATGATTATAAAGAATTCCTACATTCTCCTCAGACAGGTTTCCCAAATGTCAACTTTAACATTTCCCAAATGTTATTTCATCACTTGCTTTTCTTGTTTTTTGCTCTTACTCTTTCTGAACTGCCAAAGAAGAAGTTAGAGATGATTTCTCTTTATCCCTAAACACTAAAAACTGATGTAAGCAATTTGCTGATGTAAGCAGCAAATTTAGGAATTTGATATTAATACTCTGCTTGTGCAAAAGTTTCCAATTGTTTTAATAATGTTCTTTATAGAAAAAGGTCATGTTTTTCATGACTTAGACTCTTTACGAATACAGACTATTTTATAGACTATTTCTCAACTTGGGCTTGCTAGATATTCCTTTGTGGTTAGTTTTAGAGTGTGTATTTTCAGCAGAAGTACCCCTGAAAACAACATACCATATCAGAAGGCTTAATACCAATTTGATCCAATTCTTTGATCCCCTAGTTAAGGTGTTGTCTATCACTGGCACACTTTGCTAAGTCATCAAGTCACAGAGCCTGTAAGCTTGGCCTTTGTATTTTAAAGTTCTCATACAACTCAATTGTAAATGATATTTTAACACAACTTCTGTGTAAAATGCCCAATTCCAATTGTGAAACAATTCCCAGTTCAAAAATATGAGCCAATAATAAATACTTTTCTACTTTATTGGAAATTGAATAATGTATAATGAAAATAGCTAAAGCTAGATTTTGGTAAAATTTTATATGTACTCTATTGACATGTATAGTTGATTTTAGCCTTGTGGGCATATGAAATCGATTAACTTGAAGTTCTACATGAAACTCACATTCCTAAATGAGGATTTTGTAAGCTAATCTGGGGTCAAGTTTATATTTACTCCATTGTTCTCTTCTATAGTTAGTGAAATTGTTACTGAAAATGATGTTGGAGCTTTGGGGTGAGGCATAAAATTCTGGCTAACACTGTTAATTATGACAATATTTTATCAATCAGTACAGAAAGATCATTGTGATAGACAATGCCTGTTGCTCTAGTCTTCAGTATGGGGACTAGCTACAAGGACAGAGATTGAAGAATGAAAATGTGATTCTAAGGTACTGGTAGACAGTGAGCATTTCCTGTCTCACAAGTCAAATATAAGAGTGTTAAAGGTGGGAGAAATGGCAAGTGGGTGACGTGAGAATAGATCAGCTGAATTTGGTGACTTCACTGTTGTGGGAAATGGTAAGATGGTAGATTGAGATAATACTAAGGGATCTGGAAAACTCACTTCCTAATTATACACCTAGGTTATTTGCATAAGTGGGACCAGAGAGGCCTTTTAGCAAGCATTTCCTGGTTTGGGGTAAGGTAAGACCACTGGTATCTTCTCCCCTATCCAAGAGCTCAATCTCAGTTACCAGCAGTATTTCACTCCTCTTTGATCAGGAAAAACATCCCAAAAGGCTATCTTCTCTTCACTACAGCTGGAATCTCCAGCTTCATGATCAAAATGATTGGGATGGGGTGTCATTCCACATCACAGATACTCTTAGAGATAGCCTTTGTGGATAAAAACAGACCAATAATCGTATGGAAACAGTCTATTTCCTAAAAGATAACCTAGACCTAGCCCGATGATGGCGGCTTCTGTATTACTTCAATTGCTAGGTCCCACAGGCTCAATTTTATAACATTTTATATTTGCCTTATTATATTATTATTAATTCATGCAACAAGTGTTTACTGAGTGCCAGCTATGAACCAGGTGCTATTCCTAATGCTGGGCTGACCCAGGAGAAGGAAACAAAGTCCCTGACATTAGAAAGTTGATATTCCAGCTGGATTGGTGGGGGGTGTGTTGAGGCCAGATAATAAACTAATATATGTTAGAAAAATTCCCAGTCCTGTTGAACAGTATTAGAGAATTAGACTGGCTAATGTGCTCAAAAGGGAATAACTTTTTCAGACTAGCAGTTGCTGACAGTGTCTGAGAAGTTAGCGCAGGAGATGATAAGAGGGCTCAGTCCTATAAAGATGGAGATAAGGACTTCTGGAAAGGGCACAGCCTGTTAAATATGCCAAGGCAGAAGTGAGACTATCAGATGTTCAAGTTCCTGATGGACGTGTTTCCTGATGCACAGTGGTGGGTGGAGAGCAGGAAAGGTGATGGGCAATCACTGGAGTTTTCAGAGTGGTTGGGATGAGGAACAGGAACCATAAGACATAGTTTGCTTTAATCAAAAAATCTCTAATTTCTGATTGTTCCATGTTGTGTAGCCTGATGTTTCTCCTGAGTGAAGCATCATTTCCCCACCGAGAATCACCTTATTTACCCAAAAGGACTTGGGAAGAAACAACCTTATTAAGTATGAGTGAATGGGAAATCACAGGGTATTCAAAACTTGTCTCTAGAAGAATACTCTATATTCAGCTCATATAAAGGCATTTCATTCTATCTTATGAACTTGTGTTTTAACACCTACACCTATTTCTAAACTCTATCTGTTACGGTCTAACAATGCATATGAATGCAGCTTTAAGTGAAATATGCTCCTGATTCTCATCTAGCAGATCTCTCTGGCCAGAACCTTCTTTCACCAGATCCCATAGTACTCATCCCCTCTCTGCATGCAGGTCTGCATTGAACTTCTACCTCTCTACTACAATCTTCCTTAACCATCTAAGTAACATCCTGCACCTTTATTATGACCATTTCTTATTCCATCCCTTTGTCCTTCTGTCTTTCCCTGTAGCACTTATCATCACTTAGCCTACTTATTTTCTTTATACACCTTCTTATTTTCTTTTTTCTGATGCTTTGATATCTGAGGCCTGGCAAACCCTGGAGCAACAGTCATTCACAGGGAGAGTTAATTCCTAGAGACAACAAAGAACTCATTTCCACCATGCCTTTTACAAGAAAACCCACCAATTCAGAAACCATACCCCCAACAAACTTTATTGGGCTCTCACAATTTGGGGCACTATCTGTCTAATCGAATCTCCTCAGGCTGCAAGACATCTAGGAATATTCCTATACTCCAGAGGCTGCTGAAATTATTCACCTGCTTAATTCAAAGCTGATCACCTCTTAAAGGCTTCAGCCGACTAATTCCTTCTCTTTCTGCCTGAAGCCAAACTCAGTGTTTTCTCCTGTGGTTCTGTGTGTTGTGTGGTGTGCTTCCTCCTGCTGGGAATGCTGGCAACAAGACTATTATTTTATTGCACTCATCTCCTGACCTGTTGACCTTATTCAACATCATAATTTTCTATTGAAACACCGCATCTTAAAATACCTACTGTAGCAGAAAAAAACTACCTACTGTAGAACTTATTATTTGTCCTTCCTACTTCTCTCACCATGAGGGCAGAATTTTGTGGTCTGCTTTTGCTCACTGGTGTGCTCCTAGAACAGCTCCTGACATAGAAAATCAAAGCACTCAACAACCATTTGCTGGGGGAAAACAAAGTTTACAGAAAGTGCTTAATAAGTATGTTTTAAACATTAAGTGGCTGAAAAGAAGCTAAGATGTCTGTTTGTGTATACAGAGACAGATAAAAGGAACCAGGGGGTGGAGGGAGATGACCTTGTAACTTGAGTTCCAGTTCACCTCTTTACCTCTCTAAACTCTGTTTCCTCTATAAAATGGGGATAACTAACACTTATTCCTGAGATAATAATACTCAAAGTCATAGTGAAATGTTATGACAATAAACGATGCCAACAATGACTGCTGAAAGGCAGCAAGACATACAGTGTTGTCGTACAGAAATGTGCACATGGCCTAAGACCTGGCAGCCATCAGACTGCTTTGCTTTGATTCACCCACCCCATGAGCTCGCTCACTCTGCTTCACAGGGCAGTAGCTAAGGGACAGAGTACTTCTTCCAAGCAGCACCACCCCTGGACTCCTCTCTACAACCTGCTGCTTCTCATCAGTCACAGATGCAGAAGCAGAAACCAGCAACTCAAACACACCACTGCACTCCCGACGCTCAGAAGCATATGACCAGGTGCAAGGCACAAACATGCTCTGGACCCCCCTGAACTTGGTGGTGGTGGTGGTGGGGAAAGGTCACATTAAAGAAGACAATTTATCTGGCTCAGAAAACTTTTCACCCAATTCTTGCTCCAAAGTTAGGAAGAACTTCAGAATTTCAACAAATAAAAATATTCAGAGGAATAATCAAGCTTTCAAAAATAACACATGGTCATTTTTATAGGAAAAAAGAAAGTAAATGGAAAGTTTCTGTAATCTTACTACCATGTGCTATTACACTTTCAACACTTTTTAACGGTTACTTCACCTGTGTGCCTAGGTATATGTTTGTGTAGAGCAGGCTATTTGCTGAAAGAACTAAAACCTAAGCCCAGGTGACCTCTCTCCAGTCCACTGTTCCTTTGGATAAATCTCAGGGCTCCTGGCAGGCTGAAAACTGCGTTGTACCTTCTAAGCCCCTGACCCCCTAAGAGAAGAAAAGAGCAGGACAGAAAAAACGGGACAGGGTTATACTAGGAATCCCAGGTGTGAATTCTACCTTTGTTGCTAACTTGCTTCAAGGTTTAGGCAAATCCCAGTCTTAACCTGGTTTCAATTTACTAATCCATCAAATGGAATAACAAGCCCATATCATTTCTATCTAAGGGTCCTTTTACCCTTAGAACTCAGAAACATAGAAGACTGAGATTTGTATTCTAAGCTGACTTTGAGATGCTGTTACTCCAAGACAGGACCAGCATTTAAATGCTGCCCTCTGGCTCCAGTGCTCAGGCTGACCCTTTGCTAGGAAGACAGTGTCTAGAAGCCAGAGTTAGCACCTGAGCTGGGAGAAGCAAAAACATCAGGCTGCTGATGAAAAAAGGGACGCTGGAAGGGATTAGCAGACTCCAGCGACTACTTTGCCCTGCCACCTCGACTTATCACTTTGGGCTCAGTCCAGGTACCTGTTCCTCATGGACTGCAAAGATCCTGTCATCTGTTCTGGACTCTTAAAGTGTGTGAATGTGACACAAACATTTAAAGGCAGCATGAGAGAAAACATATTTGTGAAACTGGGGATAAATGCATAGATAACAATAAATTAAACAAGTGGGTTATGAGGTTGAGTTTAAATAAACTGTTAAAGTATGTAGTTATGTATACACACATAAATTGTAAATGTATAAAATATGTAAAACAAACATATAGAAAGGACTGGTAGATGAATAACTTAAATCAAGGTCTCTAGGATTATAGGCATTGGCTTTTTCTTAATTGTTCCTATATTTTCTAAATTATCTGATATAAAACCAATTTAAAAAGTGCATGAAATTTCAAACAATGCTTTAGAAGATTACAGGGTCAAATGACCTGCCTCTTTCAGTTCCTTTCCAGCTACTCCCTGCCCCTAGAGGTAGACATACCTATTTGATGTTTACTCCCAGACCACACAGTTTGTTCTGGCATGAAACAGTTCGCATTACAGAGTTGAATTAAAAATAAAAGTTGGGCCTTCCCTGGTGGCCCAGCGGGTTGGAGTATGGCACAGTGAAGCTAAGCCAAGCCATGGCTGCTTCAGTACGAGTTTGATCCCTGTCCCAGAGGTGACCCACATGATGCAGCAGACCTCTCCTGCCTCATCTTGCTGCTCCCCTCAGCAAGATGAGGGGATCTTTGTCGATCTGCCTGTTCTGTTCCCCACTCTGTCTCTGGTGAATCCTCTTGCCGCCCCTGCACCTCTGGCCTGCACCCCATTTCTGTATGCATAAATGAATAAACGCTTTTTTAAAAAGATATTTAACCGTAGAGTGATCGCTCATGTCTTTCTTTTGTCTGTTTTGACAGTCGTATAGTACTCCATGGCAATCATTCTCCTAATGGAAATAATATTACTGTCCATCTTATTGTTTTCTGTTGCAAAAAATTGCCACTTAAACATTCTGAGACAAACGGAGACTTCCTTTAGGGGATACTCCTAGAAGTTTGTCAAAAGACAAGTATATTTTCAATTTTTTAAGACTATACCAAATGGCTTTCCAGAGGACTTTATCAATTTATAGTCCTAGCCGTGTTAGAGTATCTTTTTCTGTATCTCCTTTTTCTAAACTAAAGGGTGAAAAAGTCTTATTTTTATTTATATTTTTCTGATTATTACTACCTACTCAAAAGTTTACTGAGTTTTAAAAAATGCCCTGGCTCATTATAACTTTTGCCTATTTCCCTACTGGATTGTTGACTTTTCTTACTGTTTTCTAAGAACTCTTTGTACTGGACATTCATCTTTTATTATATGGGTTGCAAGTATTTTCTCCCAGACTATCATTTGTCTTAACTTCCTTCACTGTGTCTATTACACTGGCCTGAAATCCATCTAGAAGAGGTCAGGGACCGGCCCCGATCACAGGTTGTTGGGGGGCAGAACAGGCAGGGTCTCAAGGTGGGAGCGGCATTGATGAGCGGAGATTCCTAAAAAAGGGGGGGGGGTGCGAGGAAGACACAGGAGTTGGAGTTGGGTGCAAGTCTTCTTGTTCTGCTCTTAGCAGAAGTTTATTTTCTACATTAGGAACAAGTAGTGGGATGACATCAGCACATGAACTGGGCTGAGAGATTATGATCATCTTTTTTTTCTAAGAACAGTTTGGGGACATATTGTCCTTCAGCTGAGATTATAACATTTATTATTCTTAAAATCAATCTATTAAAGTTAGGATAGTTACATCAAGTCATAAAATTGAAGGCTAACATTGCTATATTTACCATAGTGTTGATTGGCTAAAATAAAGTCCCTTTAAAACTTAAATGCTACTTACTGATCTTCATTCTCATTGAGACATCTTAGAGGGTAAAGTCCAGGGCTAGGGTGGAGGCTGGGTTGGAGATGTGACAGAGGATAAAGTGAGGTCGAGGACTGAGGTGAAGTTGTGAAAGAGGGTAAAGTCGAAGACTGGGGTGGAGGAGTTTTCTGGTAGATAAATCGCTAAGGGAGATAGATTTCTCATTTAAAGACTGAGCAATAAAAGCTTAAAAGAGAGTAGAGTGATAAGATTTGGGTTCTGGTCCGGGCAGTAAAAGAACTTTAATTATTTTTTAGCATGGTCTAGTACTGCCTTATCTTACAATATTGATTTTTTTATAATTGCTTTTATTAATCAGCCAGCTGTAATATTATTTTTTGCTTTCCAGAGGAATTTCCTGTCTTGGGGCAGTGCTTGCTCGCCTGAACCAGGCAGCGCCTTCTGAGGCTAAGCCAATCTGATTGCAAGCTGATGGTGGCTTAGAATATTTTGATACTACAAAAAAAGGGAGGTCATAACATAAGTTAGCATGGAAATTCTGATTTTTCAGAGCATTTCCCCTCTGTCTGGAATTTGTCCATCGACAGAAGTTGCATATAGCTTGTGTCAGGAATATATATTTTTGTGCAAAATTATATGGGAACATAATTTACTTTATATTAAGGTTGCAAAAAGTAGAAACTTCAAAGAACCTCCATTTTACCTTCATTTTTTTTAAGCTTCCCATATCTTATAAATTGAATTGATGGGACTTGTAAGAGCTGGAAATATATGAAGTATTAAGAAGAAGGCTCGCCACGTGGTAGCCTGGGTATTTTCATAGCTCAGAGAGCACACCTCGCCATGCGAGCAGGAGCTCAGTGCATGTGTGAGACCAGTTTTCAGGCTCTGGACCTCGGGTTGTTTCCCTTGTTTCTCTAGGTCACATGTCACCAATGAAGGTCTGTATGCAGTTTAAATATCACTTGAGGCTAAAGTTGAAGGACCTCGGTATGCTCCATAAGAGGATAATTATTCTATAGCAGAATCCCTTTCATGCTCAACCTCCAATAACTGTGACTTTGTTTCTCTGTTTTAAGTTTTGATATATTTAGGTCTGATAAATATTTGCTGAATTAAATGAGAATGGTAAATCAAACTTTAAAACAATGATCTGGGTAATCTGGCATTGAGATGATAGAGGAACTCAAGTTAATAGATTTTCCAATAAAATCTGGGGAAAGATGCTAGAAATTGTGACAAGACCAACATTCTGCTTTGCATATTTGAAGGTGAGGAGTTTCAGTCATGTGTAATGGGACAGGGAGGGTGAAGCATAAGGACTAAAAAGCATCCAAGGGTGCACAGGCATCTTCATTAAGTACATGACACCAAAAAAAAAAAAAAAGAAAACAAAAACAAAAACCCCAAAACCTTGAGGTACTGAAATGCTGCAACTGGGAGTCAAAAACTGATGTGCCTGTGTTGCAGCTCAGAAGGGCTGGTCTCAAGGAGTCATATACACTTTTCTGTCCATCTCCTCCTCTGGTGACTGTGGCCATGGATACGGCAGACTGACTAGAGTAGTCAATGTAGGGACAGGACAGAGAGCTAAGAAGCCCCATCAACCCTAAGAAACCAGGACAGGCAGGGAACAGTCCTGCTAGAATGTGTGGTCTGTTACTGTTTGACTCAGCCGTGCTTTTGTCTCTGTAGCCTCCTGTAACTTAATATTTTCCAATTGTACAAGGAAATAATATTATAGTGGGAATTCTGAAAATCGAAACACTTTTAAGAGAATAAAAAGTTTCTTTCAATTCTTCATCAATTCCTTCCTCTCTTTTATTTATTTTAAAAGATCCATTCTTTTGCAATCTTTTTTTTTTAAGATTTATTTTTATTTATGCATATAAGAACTGAAGTTAATCCTGGGCTATGGGAGTGAGAGGATTCACCAGAGACAGAGTAGGGAGCAGAACAGGCGGATCTACTGAAACACACTGCTGAGGGGAGCAGTGGGTGAGACAGGAGAGGTCTGCTGCACGATATGTGGATCAGACCCTGCCCAGGGATCAATTCATGCCACAGTGGCTGGCGATAGATTGACACCACTGAGACAACCCCGGTGGCACCAGGGAGGCTCTATCTTTTTTTTTTTAATAAATTAATAAATTGCTCTCTTTCACATAGACACTTCCTTTCTTGGTATACTTGAACAATCTTTTATTCTAGCAAAAATTTTATGTAAGACCAAATTTACAATTTTAACCACTTTTAAGTGTATGACTCAGTGGTGTTAAGCATATTCACAATGTTGTGTAACCATCACTGTCATCCACATTTATGTTTTATATGCTGTTTCTTTCCAGAGAATTCACAGCATGTCAGCATTTTGCTGCATTTGCAACACTCCATGGACACAGATGTTATGATGATGACTGTTTCACTGATGTATGTGGTTTAGAAAGATTAGTTCCTCATGGCAGACTACAGAGCTGGCAAGTGACAGGTGGGGCTCCCCCTAACATCAGTGTAACTCTTCTGGATTCTTAAGTGTGTACTTTTACACAGTTTTGAGCCCCAACTTGGATGAAGAGTCATGTTAGTGGTGGGGTGCAAGAGTCTTACTGCACCTATTAGCTGCGCACACTCACAAACGAATAAAAACATCTAATTCAAATTTTGAGTTAGGGAAATATCAACTATTTCTAACCCAAGAGAATGGAAATTGTATGTGCTCATTTTCTAGTTAGTGGGATTATTTATTTTAAGGATCATAAAAATATTTATAGGACGTACATGAACTCATCTATAACCTCCATCTCTCAAACCTATTTTCTGCCATTAAGCACCTAGACTTTCAGTTCTATTTTCACAAGGTTATGCACACACGACCCCTGTGGTTCAGGAAGAGCAAAGTAGTCCAGCAGAGGCGCCGAACACGGCTTCTGCCAGGGCTGAGCAAGTGACCGCCACGCCCCGCTCTGAGAACACAGTGTCCAAATCACAGCATAGGCTTGGAAAACGGGCATGCAACCCTGACAATCCATTTTTCAGAGTACTTGCCCTGTGGGTTTTTGTGTCTGCCACCCATATGTCACCCCAGTTGTTTAGTAGAGGATCTCTTACTGGTAGGCCCCAAGTCCAGAGCACACACACAGAATCTCTTGTATGAGCAGACAGTCACTTCCTTTACCCGAATGATGGCTCTGAGAAACTGTTTCTCATCAGACCACCAGGCTCCATCTGGTAGCAGTTTCCCCCATATTGGTGTGATGTATTATTCAGGGAGATGGGGAAAGGCCTAGGTAGAAAATGTAGGGTAAAAACACCTTTTGTGTCCCCCTTCCATTACTTTCATCAAGTTCAAAGTCAAAATGAGGCAACTTGTACTTTAAGCAAAGGAACCTGATAGACTACCACCAGGGAATACTGACTTTCTCTGAAACAGAACCCCAAAACATTTTTAAAATCCATTTAACAACCTTTGGCAGGGGCTATTCCATATGTTGGATATGGCTCAGCCTTTAGGCTCCTCTAGGGAAGCTGGCCCTCCATGCTGGCCTGGCCTATGGGCTGAGCCAGCAGTAGGAAGAAAAGATGGGTCATGGACGCTTCCTCTGGACTTTCAGCTCTCTGAGTCAACAGGTTGGTTCTAGGAGATGATTCCAATACTTTCACTAGGAGACTTCTGAAAATCATACGGATTCTGGTGGGTCAAAGAAGGGAGCAGGAAAATTAATCACAGTAAGGCGGAGGTTACTAAGGTTGGCAGGAAAAGGCAAGTGGAACAGACGGGTTCTGGGAGGGCTGTGACGACTAGAAACAGCCTTCTTAGGAAACTCAATACTATTTTAAGAGACAAACAAGTGTGACTGTGGTTAAAGATAATCACAGTCAGATGTTGGCAAAAGTAGACAAACATTTCAAGGCCCCTGCTATTTAGGGTATAAAAGTGTATGTGTGTGCATGCCAGGCAATGTTTATGTTAGGAGCTTTGGCGGCACAGAGTTTATATATGCAAATAAAAGTAATACTCTACAAGAAAAAGCTGTTTCTGAAACTGCTAACCCATTCTGTTTCAGGGACACAGTATAGAACTGTACTATATTTCATTACAGTAATGAAAATAGAACTTAACATAAAGAGATCAAAATCTCATTGGGCAGAAAGTAGATGGGAGAGAGTGGAATATGGAAAGGAAATCAAGACTCAACTTATTAACTACAAACTCCTGAGAAAATCCCCTGATCTCTCTGAACTGCAGTGTTCTCATCTGGAAAATGTGTAGGCTGACTCCAGATTTCTGAAGACAGAGGAGAAGCTAGAGCAGTGCATGGAAAATTGCTACTTGTTCATCTTTCCTGTGGACTCCCATGCCCATCCAGACCTGTGTCCTTGATATTTCCGTTGGCAACTTCTTAGACCAATATCCTTTCTGATCCTTCACTTGCCAAGTCCACGGTCAGTTCTTTAACAGATCTTGCCTGCTTGACCTACTGACTCTTTTGAGCATCTACAAGAGGACAGGTTTTTACTACAGTCAGTTGTCCTTAAACTCACTGTAGTCTCTCTTTGAACCTACAGGATCACCAGCTGGCTGTCGCCAATGTTCTCTTTCCCCTTCAAAAGGGCACCCCGAGTCCCCAGTTTTATAATCTGTCCCTGCTCAATCTCTACCCCAAATGGATCCCAAGGTAATCAGAGTTTTTTTCCCTGGTCCAAGCGGATTCTTTCAAGGACAGGCACATGACCAGCCTCGGTGTGCACAGATCCAAAGTGACTCAATTTTAGGAACTTTTAACTTCTGCCTTCCTGCTAAACATGGAAGTCTATAAATGAGTTTCATGGTTGCAAAAAGCAATCTAATCAATAATACGTTTATCCAAAATGTCAAGTTTGTTGTTTTGTTTGAAAATAGTAAATGTGGCTACTGGAAACAAGGATCTCTGATTGGTTACTGATAACAGGATAGAAATTTCTGAGCCATAAGCAGCATACCTGATATTTTCCAGAGCACAGCAGATAGCCACAGTAATGAAAGGAGCACATCCAAGATGACCAGCTTTGGCCTTGACCACAGGGTAATGGCATAAACTAAGCTAGCAAATAAAGGCCTTTGGGAGTGATCTGAAGAACTTCTTAAACCCTCAACATATTGGCCTCTAAGAATAGAGGAGACCTTTGATCACTTTGTTAATAATACTTGTCAACTTGAATCAGCCTTAGGACCCACCAAAAACTTATGTTAGATAGGGATATCTAGGGACCAAAACTTTTGAAAAAAAAAAAAAAGCCAATAATTAGATGCTTATTTGAAAGTCATATTTTCAAAAATCTTTAAAAATATTCACTGACCTCCCTCCCACTTAGTGGCTCATCTATATCTACCACCCTACAAGTCAGAATTTGCTGATATGGAAAAAGAATATAGATTCATCAGAGTCAGCATTTTGCCAGGAAGCCAGGATCTTTATCAAGTGATCGGCAAACCTCCACACCTTTTTTATTTGAATCCTCACAGATACCCTTGGGAGGATGCCCATAATTTTCCAAATACAATCATGTGTCACTTAGCAATGGGGCAACATGCTAAGAAATGGGTCATTAGGCAATTCTGTCACTGAGGAAACATCACAGTGAATACTGCCAAAGCCAACACGGTATAGCCTACTACACACCTGGGCTGTTGTAGGGCCCCATCATGCACACATAGTGTGCTGCGGGCTGAAAACTGTTATGCAGGGCATGAGCATATGCAGGTGAAGAAATTGGGATAAAGTAGTAGCTACACCAGTGCGCACACTTGATGTAAAATGTGAGGATGGGAATTCAGTTGCACCCTCCCTAACCCATGCTCTTCTCTAGAGTCCTGAGTTAAGAAGATAATTGCCTACAGAATCGTCTAGTTTACTTAAAGGGAATGGCAGATGAGCACAGGAGAGCCAGTTAACCCATGTTCTCTTCTTAGCTTGTGATATCAATCTGGGCATTTACAAAGAAGCTGGAAAAAACTCCAGAAGTTTTATGACCTCATTTTCCTCTCAACAGTAAGCTAGATCATTTTGAAAAGACACATGCACTCAAGACAGCTTCTTCAAACCTCCCTCTGGATGGTTTCTGGAATGTTAGGCAGCAAACTGAAAAAAGATGATCTTATTTGAGTAGTAATCTGCTGCCACTTAAAAATGTCCTATAAATATATAACGTCAAATATACATGTGGGGATTTCATGCTGTAGGGTGTTAGTCATGACTATAAAAACAAATTAGAGGCAATTTTACAAACTAGATTAACTGTTTTGTGTCTATACATTTTTGGCATAAAAATATGCAAAGTTATTTTACCAACAGAATTAAAGACACTGCCCTTGTCCTGCCTCTGTATTCATTGACACAGAAAAAAATGCGAATGAAGCAACATAGTAAGTCAGACAGCCAGATGAGGACGGGACTCTGTATAACACAATGTGCAGACCGTAGTTAATGAACTGAGACTGATGACTTTTCACTAGGAGACAAGCATTGTGGTACAATGCTTGGCAGGAAGTCATGGTAACTACAAATGCAGATGAGTTACATCATGAATATTTTACAGAGAGAGGAAACAGTAACTTTCTCCAAGGGACCAGCCCAACTAGGGTAAACATGTATAGTCACATGGGATGACAATCAATACATCTCCCCAGCCTCAACCCCTCTTTTCTGGGAAGCCTTACCCACTTTCTCCTCTAGCTCCTCAGCGCACACACTCCCAAGGACAGTCCAGTTCTGGTTTTGTTCTTGCAGCCCCAGCTTGCCTATGCTGGCAGAAGATCACAGTTAAATTTAGACCTGACCACCTCACGGGTAAGGAGCTGGGAAACTGGCTGTTTCTCATAGACTATCCATGAGGCGATCCACAGCTAGCACTCCAAAATGGAACCAGTATTATGTGGTTGGAATATAAGTTAAATTGAGAAGGGGTAGAATTTTCAAACCAAAGCACAAAAAAATCCTGGAATTTAAAAATTAGAAAGGTTCCCCCTCACTGCTGCCCCCCACACCCACAAAAGGAAAAGAATCAAATTCCTCAAAAGTTTAGCAAAGCTTTCTCCTGTTTTCATGCAGACTACTAATAAACAAATAGGATTGGCTGTGTTTTAAAATCTCTTTGTGGAGTAGGAGTTGGAAACGATCTCAGAGGCCAATGATTAAGGCCTTTCTTAAAAAAAAAAAGATTATACATACAGAACTGGGGTACAGGCCAGAGGTAAACAGAGTGGGGAGCAGAACAGGCAGATCGACGAAGTGCACTGTTGACGGGAGCAGCGGGCGGGTCAGGAGAGGTCTGCCAGCCATGCGATCACCATGTGGATCACCTCCAGGGCGCCATGTGGGTTGGGGATCAAACTCGCACTGAAGCAACTATGCCACCAGGGAGGGCCCAATAAAGGTCTTTTAAAGAGCCAGGTCTGCAGCACAGCCAGGAGAGGGTTGCTCAGGCTTAGATGAAGCCGTCATGAGCACCATGACTGGCAGGTCACTGCAGGAGGCTGCAGAGGGTGGCATGTCTCAGAGCAGCCACTGGAGGCAGGTGGGAAAGACCAGGCTGAATGGGAATCTGGCCCCAAATTGTGGGAAGTACACAGTGTAACAGGGACTTAGGCCATGAATGAGAAGTGGGGGCCTCAGCGGGGAGCCCCTGTGGCCACAGCTCAGCGGGGAGCCCCTGTGGCCACAGCTCAGCGGGGAGCCCCTGTGGCCACAGCACAGGCGCCTCAGACACTTGTGGGCCGAAGAATGGCATGTGAGTCCTTAAGGCCAGCCAGCTTCAGGCAAGGCACCAAAGATGCAAACTCCAGAAAGCTAAACAGACATGAGCTTCTTTTATAATCTACTGCAAATGTGGTCTAGAAAGCAAATAATATATACTTGGGAACCAGCAGAATGGCAGTAAAAAGACTTGGTACCTATGTCAATTCCTCTTTTGTAAGTTCCTCCTCCACCACCACCCACCAATAGATATTTTCACAGCATCTTTTGAGAACTAAGGAAGTGTGTGTGTGTGCATGTGTGACACTCCCTTTAAATGACAAATCTATGAGGTCAGTATCATGTCCATTTTGTTCACAGGTTGTGATTTCTGATTATACCAAGTACTGGGAAGTCAGAGCTGACTAATCCAGAAGGCCCTGAACAAGGCCTCTGGAATGCTGAGGCAGCCAAACTTCTCTGGGATAACTGGAAGGTTTTCATGGCAGCCTGATTAGACAGGAGCACACTGGCTATTCAGCTCTGGCTTCACAACAACCTTGACCTTCCATCTGTCCTGGAAGACCACAGGAAGGCCCTTTAAGCTATCTCAAGAACCTTCCCTGTGCTGGCTGACCATGTTGGAAGACTCCAGGCCTAATCCTGGGGCTAATCCTGGCCATTAGGAACAGCTGGGCCTACTCCTCAACTCTAGGTTCTAGAAGGGGACCCGGCTATGTTTTCAGATGGACCTTGGACTATGGATAGCTCTGCTCGATAAAATACAGTGCAATAGCCCAGAGTGGTAAAGCTCTCCCAGAAGTCCTCCAGACATTTAAAAATACCAGATGCAAGTGGCCATTGAGAGGGAGGTTTCCATATGGACAAATCTAGAGCACCTTATTAGGCTTTAGTTCTAGGAACCTGAGAGTGATTTCTCTCACTTGAGCCCCTGACCCTTTGCTTTCCTTCAGAGATCTGGGTCTCTCCTAAGACTTGATTCAGTGCTTCTACTCTCCCCATCCTACCAAACAAAAGGGCAGAAGGAATTTCATGTCACTCTTTTCTCTAGAAAGATACAAGCACATGCTACAGAAAGTGTGGTATCATTTTACGAATTAACAAGTGAGCTTCAGGCAAATCACATCTCTTTTTCAAAGTGCTCCTGTCATGGATGAACTTGGAGTCTATGATCTGAGGAGCTGTTAAATTCTAGTGTTCTATTATGCCACAGACTCAAGCCATGCTACACATACAGCTTTCCTTAGACAAAGAGGGACATGGTCTCCATATCCTGTACAGAACTGTGCTCAGACAGGCATTCAGTGATGCTTCAGGCAAACAAAAATAGGCTGAAGCATTTTGCTCAGAAAGATACATTGAACACTCAAATATCATTCAGCTATAATGACAAAGTAAGTCACCTGAGCTCAACGAGGAACTCCATGCACCCACGTGGAACATCTTTAGATCTCAGTGCTCAAGCCAGAGCAGACTCTCTCATTCTGTCAGCAGCCCCACTGTAAGTTAGACCGTGGGGCACACGGGCCAGCAATGCTCAGGTCACAGAAAGAAGCAGGACCTGAGTGAAGCAGGTTGGTGGAGGGTCAGCCAGGTGGGAGAGGCGACACACTGCTACTCTTTTCTTGTTTATTTTCTTCACAGGATGTTCTCGCATTATATTCCTCAAACCTGGTTAACCTGAGCTCTGGGGGGAGAATTCACAATGGAATCCTGTTTGCTCCCTCACAAACTGCTTCTCAAAAGAGAAAATGTAACTGCTTCTCTTGAGCAGTAGAGTTGAACAGGCCTGTCGGCACATTTAAGCTCCAGAGAGCCCTCCATTCTCCTGGAGTCAAGAAGAGGACTCGGGGCAGGTGGTCTAGGACTGGCCCTAGAATGGGGTGAAAGCACATAGAATTGAAAATTTCCTAATCTGGCATATCACCACATCATAGACCATAAGCTCTGGGGTAGATCTGTCCAAGAGAAATCTAGTGCAAGTCTTCTGGGCTCAGAGAGAATGTTACATCTCCTTAGAAGTCCACCCATATCACTCCAGGCCTCCTATACTCACATCAGCTTTGCAGAATTATTAAAGTCAGTCATCAGTTAGAATCTTGAAACATCTTCCTCTTTTTGTTTTTAACATCTATTCCCTCCTCCTTTCTTTTTTCTATTTTTTTTTTCTTTTACCATTTCAAACTTATGTATAGCAGCTCTGTTGCACTATAAGATCCCCGGGGCCATGGAAATAACTTAAAATTATCTATGGTCACTACTCAGATACTTACTACCTGATACTCAAATATCTGGAAGTTGATATCCCCCATGCTGAATTTAATTTGCCTTATGATTAATAACTAAGGAAACAATTTGAATGTGACAGTTGACACAGATCACAGAGACTATGTATTCATTAATGTTAGTAATAATCTAATACTTACCTAGACGTTCAAAGTGATTTACATATGACAATCCATCTAAGCCTTATAAAACTCTATGGCTTGGTTTCATTTTATCTTCATTTTCCAGATGAGGAATCTTAGGCAAAGCATTTATGTAACTTGTATGAGGTTAAGTAGCAAAGCTCAGATTCAAACTCTACCTGAATTTAAGGCCTCAGTTCTTAAGTGTCTTTAGAATAATCACAATCGATATTCACACTCTGAATATTAGTCATAGCCTAAGAATTAAAGGTGTTAATTTATTACACTCTCAGCTAGAGTATTTCCTTATATAAAAAGAATTAAGTTAATTCAGAAAATGTAAACAGAAGCAAACAACAGAAGAGACATGAAATTCCTTGTCCCAGAGGATGTAGCTCATAAATCCTCTCAAAACAAAAAGACAGCAAACCATTCCCTTCAAAGAGTATATGGCTGGGGGTAACAGCTAGCAGATGAGTTTGTAATTCTGGATATCCTTTCACTCGGGAACTCAAAATTTCTAGGGATTTAGCCTAAGGAAGTAATTATGGGTATATGCCAAGACTTAGCTATCAAAATGGTCATTATAAGAGCAAAAATTAAAAACAACCTAAAATAGGGAGAGTGAAAATACAAACAAACCAACATTACACATGAGAAAATGTGCATCTATTGGTCTGCTGGCCATCCAGCTCTCTGAATAAAAGGAAAAGCCTTGATTTGCGGGGGTCTGATGACTTCCCCAGTACAAATACTCCCACGAAGGCTGATTTAAGCTACCAGTGGTTTAATAATTCACTCTCAAAATCCTAAGTATTTAACAGTCCCTCTGTGCACTGAAGAGAATGCATACACAAGCTACATGATAGAAATTGTTCAGCACCTTATGTGAAAAAAAATTATAATACTGCTGTAGTGGGGAAAAACTCACACATGAAAAAAAGGTTGAAAAGATATATTTAAATGTAAACATTTAAAGATATATTTAAATGTACCTCTAAATAATGGAATTTTACTTTCATTTATCTATATTTCCCAATGGTGATGCAGGATTTTGGTAGATAGAAGAGTTTAATCAAGGCTCTCTTTCCCAGTTTCAGTAATTAAAAAACCTTTCTCCAGAGGTATGTCTTAAAAAAAGAAACAGAAAAACCCTTGAGTTTGAAAGCAATGATACAATTAGGCGCCTCAAGAGTAAGAAGACTCTTAATACCACATAAGGAAGAAAAGGATGTCACAGAGCGTACTAGTCACAGAGCATATGACACCCGGGAGGAAGAGGCGAAGCATTATCTCTCTTGGGGGAAATCATACATCCTGCAGAAAGGAAAGATGGGATGTAGGGAGTGGAGATGTGCAAAGCCCAAGACAAGAATCAACCTGTCTATACAGCCTGATTCTGGAAAGACCTATTTCTTAACCACTGGCACTTCTTCACTCCCTTCCACCAAACTTTTAACCACTATATTAAATCAATTCTACCAGCTGTCAGTTCAAGTCTTATCTGTTATGAAGCAATTTGTGGCCACTAAAAATATCCTGGAAATACATCTATATGGGAAGATGTGCAGAAGATGAATATAGCTATATGGGAAGATGTGCAGAAGATTATGTAAAACAGTACATAAACCATGAACCCATTTATTTTAAAAGGGAGTAAACACAGAAAAAAAAAAGGATACATTAACTGAGCTAAGTGGTAGTTATTTCGAGGTGGTTAGGATTATGATTATAAAAGTTATGATTTGTGGTCTTTGAGTTTGCCTAACTTGATTTTTCTTCTATTGTGAGCATAGTTAGCTTTAGGTGTAATAATAAAACAAAACAAAAACAGAGGAATCTTCAATGGGAAAAAGAATGCCACAACTTCCCTCACTGAGCCCTGGGGGCTGCGTGTAGGTGGTTTCTAATTTCCACCTCATCCTGGCAGGTGGAAACAATGGTGAAGGGGCTTCTGCTCCTTCTACAAACATAATTCCTGGGGGAACAGGGAGCCTCCTGTGATAGAGCACTTGTGCTGGAGTTGAGGAGGGAGGAGAAAGAAGTGGGGGGAGGGTAGGAGAAAGGAAAAAAGGAATAAACCAAAAATAAAGAAAAAGAAGGCCCCTTGGAGGAACTGTGCCTCCCTATAAGTCAGCAGCACTAAGTCGGTGGCGCTCACCGCAGGTGTGCACCAGAACCACCTGAAGGGCTTGTCCTTCTGGGTCCCACCCCAGAGTTTCTGAGTCACAGGGCTGAGAATCAGCGTTTCTAACAGGTTCCTCAGGGCCCACACCGAGAAGTTATGCTACAAGTGGGGAGTAAAGAGGAGGTGCCACACAGGTGTAGACAGAGAACCCAAAACTATGCCGAAGGGACAAGTTTTTAGTCCTTCTAAAAGTGAGGTTTGTTCCCCTTTGGATAGGAAAAGATAACACTCCCTTCTCTTGGGGCGCAATAAGGAGAGTCTAGTGGTGAGAGGGCAGAATGCCCGAGAGCCTCTTATACACAGGTGCTAACAGGTGTACAGCAGTAAGAGAACAAACGTGCCTATAGCTAATCCCGCCCGCTCCGGGGAAGACAGGTCCTTGAGTACAGAAATGTTTTACAAGGTACTGTTTCAACCTGTGGCAGAAAGGGTTTCCTTCCCTTCCTTTCCCATTGACAATTTCCTCACTTTGGTCACCTGGAAGGCAAGAATGTGGAACAACTTGTTCTGTGGCTCTGATCTTTGTTTCTTTACTTGGTTAAAGTCAACCTGGCAGCCTTCTAGTTGCCTGGCAGGTGTAACCAGGGCTCCCCTCCTTCCAGGAAGTACAAGACAGAATGGCCAACCTGCAAAGATGCTATCCATTGGTCACTGAAGTGGGACTCAACTGCCCGCTGCCCCATATTTCCATGGAACATAGAAGACACTGGCCAGACCTCAGGGAAATGTCCACCAGCTTGGGGGCTGCTGCAGGCAGAAGGTCATGGCTTCAATCTAGGCCAAAACAGCCTGGAAAAGAACCAGTAAAGCTTGTGTACAAGAATGTGTAATCCTGTTGTGTGAAGGGAACAGAAACTGTCTCTACTTAGATGGTTAGGCCAAGTCAAGGGGTGGCAAGAAGTGATTTTTTTTTTTTTAAGAAGTGATTTTTTTTTTTTAAAGATTTACTTATGCATACAGAGCTGGAGTATAGGCCAGAGGTGCAGGGGTCGTGAGAGGATTCACCAGAGACAGAGTGGGGAGCAGAACAGGCAGATTGATAAAGCAGCGGACAAGACAGGAGAGGTCTGCTGCACCATGTGAGTCACCTCCGGAGTGGGGGATCAAACTCCAGCTGAAGTGGCCACAGTCAGCTTTGTGGGGCTGAACTTTAAAGGCTGCACTACCAGGAAGAACTCAAAGTGATGTATTTTAATATCATGTAAATTCTCAGGATCCAAACTTCAAAATTGGGGTAGCTGGGCTCCAAATTCTTGTACCTTATGTTTCTCCTGAAAGAAGAAAAACTCAGAATGCTTAAGATTCTAATGCCAGAAGTACTATGCGTTTTCAAATTGGTTTAATTAAAAATAAAGGCGATCCCTAGCAAGCTTCCTTCCTCAGAGTGACTCGTGCGGGCCTTGAGTTGCGGCTGACAATGGTGAGGGCCCATGCTACTGACTTGGCACAGGGACTCAGCCACACACAGTTGGCTGGGAGTCCCCAGAGGATGGGGGTCTTTATCAAGTGATACAATTTCTGTTGCTTTGAGTAGCTAAACTTTTAAAAGCATGCTGTATGCCCGGTGCTTTGTTGTATCCTCTAGATACATTATCTTTTTTTTTAAATCATTTTACACATCATATTCATTTATTTAATCTCTCATTTTGGTGAGGATCCATTGGGTATTATTACAGAGGCTGCTTCTGTTATGTTCATTAAATAAATAAAATGTAAGGTTATTTTTTCTAGTACTTTATTTGTTCACATGGTATTCTTATATTTCATTCCTTTTGGTTAGTTCGTTTTTGAATTCTGGCTATAGCACTTTTTTTTTTAACATCATTTTGTACATTTAAAAAAAAATCTCAATTAGATACATTATCTTAACGGACCCTCATAACAGCCCAGTGGGGTCAGCTCCGTTCTGATCTCCATCCATTCTTTTCCAGGCAAGTAGTCAGCATGTAAATGTTTGTAAAAGAATGAAAAACATTGTGTGTTTCATAAAATCCATTGTTGTTCAACAGAGAATGACAGGAATGCACTTCATTGATTCACTTCTACCTGAACAGATAGCTCCAAGAAAAGAGACAAGAAAGCAAGGGAGAAGCGCTGAATTGGATTGAGCCAGAGAGGAAATAGGAGCAGAGCTTTTCCAGAGGACCCTGTGCACAAGCTGTGCTTGTGGGCAGAAACGCAGTGTCAGCTCTGTCTAGGGCCTTCCTGTAGAACTTTGGTTTGGAGGAGAGGGCAGACAGGTAGCCACTCACTCATCGAAAGAGGAGCAATACTTCAAAAGGGAATATTTTGAAGGCAGAAGAGAACAGCACCAAGATTCTTAAGAGGAATATCCCAAAATAGAATACCAGCCACCGTCCTCTGCAGGGAGGTATGCGGCTCACATTGTCAGCACTGAGTGGAGTCCCTGATGTTCACACCTTGTTGTTTTTAAATTATTTTGCATAGCAATATAAAGACTGAGTTTTTCATCTTTTCATCCAGAGTTGGGTTAAGCAACCTGCAGCCCCTGGACCACTGGGGTGACTTGCCCACAGCTTTCCTGGGCCTTGCTGGATTCACAGCTGGCCCCTGGGAGGGGCACTGGGCTTCAGCTTTCCATCTCTCCCTCACCAAATCCACACACCTCCGTTCCTACCAGGCTCAATACTAACTCTGACTAGTGGCACGGGGGTTGCCCAGTAAAAATGGCAGAGTATGCTGTCAGTGCTGTTGTCGAAGCAATAACTGATATTCTTGTTATTACTCACCGGTCAGAGAATCAAGAACGGGAGAAGAGCATAGGGCTTAGGTGGGGGACAGTATTTATGTGTGGTAATTCCCCTTAGATTAGGATATATCCCTGGGAGGTAGAGATCATTAGAAAGATCTATCAGCAGAACACTACTATGCCAAGTAGTAGGTTTACATTCTAAAGGCACTTCTTGGAGCAATGTGTATGTGTGTATGACAATGAATTAAGCAAATAATAGTGAATACCATTGAGGTTACCAACAGCTTTCTGAGGGAACTTGGTGTTATGGATTCACTCGTTATATTCAATGTATAAAATGAGTTAGATCCATTTACAAGCCAAAGAAGAGACATTCACTTGGAATCACAGATTCCTCCTAACTGATTCTGAAGGAAGGAAGGAAAGGGAAATAAAGAAACTATAGAAAAGGATGAGTTGGGATGAACTGTGAGCCCTCAAAACCCTGACCCACACCCCAGGATGTCAGGGTCCGGTTTGAACCCAACTTGCCCAGGGGGTGGAAGAGCCATAGGCATGTGATCCCAACACCTCTCCCAGCCTCTGCCCCCCCCCCCCAAGTCCTCCAGCTGCTCAGCCTTCTTTTTACCTGTGAGATACTCAGACTCCTGAATTGGGCACTGTCTCACCATTAAATGGGAAGTCACAATGGGCAGGGACACTTGCAATAAGTAAGTACAAAGAAAACCTACGCACACTGCGGGAAACGGGATAGTAATCAGGAAGGTTTCTAAGAAGGGAATGTTGTCCACATAGCCAAAGTTAATTACAAGTTGACTAGAAAATTAAAGGCTCTAAAACTGGCTTCTGTCTCGCAAGGTCAGAAAGGTCGCTAGGCTCTGCAAGCTAAGAAGCCATAAATTCCAACCTGTAACACATAACCTAGTAACCCCCAAATGATGTGAAACCCTCTTTGTCCATTTGAAACAGGCTGCTTTTTTTAAAATGTTGAGGTAATTAAGGAAGAATCCAGAGCTGACCCACTTCTTCAGCCTTAAAACCTAAGTAGCCAAAGCAATTCTGAAACTCCCCACGGAGTGTGATATCAATGATTAATCACCCCGCAGACACACACATGCCATTATTTCACATTTGGCTATCTTTCACTTCCCAAAAGGCAAAATAAATGATTTGCTCTCTCCCCTTCTCACCTGATGGCTATTTCTGTCTTACACTTGAATTTTAGTTTTCCCGCCCTTCAACACCAATTTCAAGGTAGAAAGAAAGATCATCTATCTTCAAACCTCTTTTCCATGCACATACTTAGTAGAAACAAAAACTGGAAGAGAAAAACACCCATTGCTGCCTTTCTCACTTTTCTGAATCAAAAGACAGCTCAACAAACTTCATCCCTAGTTTTCGAAAATATATTTATTTTCTTAAAAGATTTTTATTTATTTTTATGTAGAAGAACTATTGTACAGGTAAGAGGTGTGGGGGTGAGAGGCCTCATCAGAGACAGAGTGGGGAGAAGAATAGGCAGATCCCCTGAATACACTGTTGAGGGGAACAGCGGGTGAGACAGGAGAGAACTGCTGCACCCTGGCCTGGGATCAAACTCAAGGTGCAGTGGTTACAGAAAGCTTCATAGTGCTGAGACTTAATCCCACGCACCACCAGGGAGGCCCCCTAAAATATGATATTTAAAGACCGCACAGGTACTGTCAGTAATCCTAGATTCTTACCCTAGCTGTAGCAATTACTACTGCTTAAGATTTGCCAAAGAAAGTCCAGCTAAGTGCCTCATTTAGCTTTGAACAAAAAACAACCAGACATGCCGTTTCCTCTTGCTCCCCTTCCCTTGTTTTTCACAGACTACAAGAGGTGATGAAGCCTTGACATGGCAATGACAATAGTTGATCCCCGCCCTTTAGCTTTAGAAGGCAGCTGCTGGAGCATTACCACAGAGCTAGCTCTTGCTGGGGAGGCGCTACATACAGACCAATACACCAGCTGTCTTTATTTAAAAGAAGTACCAGCCTCTCCACCGTGGTTGTGTTAGGTCTGTAAGAATCAAGAAAACTGGCTGACCCAACCAGGAGGCAAATCATCCCCAGCGAGACACCCTCTACTCCAATCTACCTCTCACACTCTTCCCTAAGCCTGGTGTTCCAACTGGGCGGGTTTCTTCCCATGGAGTTTTGGGGCTCTGATCAATGTATTTAAGGTCAGTATAAGATTCCAAGATACCTCATCTAGCTACTGGAGGCAGAGGATCTTCTGGCAGGGAATCCAGATATTGAAACAGGAATGGAATTCAGGGTCACCATGGTTTCAGGCACAAGGCATATCTCACTTTTTGCCAGGGGCCTTTCCCCACAGGCTTTGCTTTCTGTACGCATTCCTTCTGTTTCTACTTGAATGCCTTAATCTTCCTCTTCCCCTTCCATCACCTTGGCCTGCTTCAGGGGCTTGTTCTTGCCACCTTCTAGGCCTGACAGGGTGCCTGCCACCCCTTAGCTGAGAAACTGCCTGACCTAATCTTTTTAATCTACTTCCAAACTAGTAACCATAGTCTGGGTAGAGACTCAGGTCTTTCTGTTTGAGCCAAAATGACGGAGTCCCACTGGCAGTGCCCAGCATCTGGGGCACTATGTCCCTGCCCAGTCTGACCAGTGGCTCTTTGAAGGGTGGCTAAGTCACCCCCTCCGCCAGCTTCCTCACTTGAGCCCCAGTTTGCTACCTTCACGTGTTATCTAGGAAAGAGTAAGGGGTAAAGCAGGGGGTGACAAAACACCCACCCTTGTTTTGCCTTCCTTTCCCCCTTTGAGAGACCTTCTGTTCCCCTCCATCTTCATCTGAGTGTCCATGGTCTCTTCCAACCTGGGCTCCTGCAATTCCCACTCTCTCACGCCACTCTCCAAGCCACAGAGCCTACAGCCATGGCTTGTACAGTCCCACAGGCAGGAGGGGCCCAGTGGGAGCCCCAACTCCCTCCTAGATGCTGGAGCAGAGAGAAGAGCCAGGACAATTCACAAACAAAGCAAAAGCCCAGAGACCCAGGAAAATTACTTTAGAAGTGGGACAGCCACACATCTGGATCAAGGCTGTGGCTGCCTGGGCTTTTCGATAAGCACCGCCCAAGTCCCCTGCATTCTGCTTTTTGACAGGAAATGGACTCCTAAGAAATCTTGCTTGAAAACCCTTCACTGTGAAAGGGGCACAGCCTTCAGAGTAATCCCACCCTCTGCGATTCCCTTTTTCATTTCCTCCTTCCTCTTCTTTTTAATAAACAACTCCTTTCAATATCAAATTTTCACTATTCTAAGCTAAGCGTGGATTTTTGTGAGGGTCCCTCATTCTGTAAGAGTCTTTTTCTACCGTCTGAGTTCCGGCTTTCAGAACTATGGCCCACATAGTTCCATGCTGTTCTAATCAAATGCAGAGGCTGAATCTCTAGTGCTGGGTTTGTAAACTTTAATCACTTGGGAAAGGTCTTTCAGGTTTTGCTGAGCCTCCACTTGCTAAGATGGAGAATTTGTCAGGAACTTGCTGAGATGGTGAAGATGGTGATGGACTATTTGGAATAAATTTAATCATCAGTAACTCTGAAAAAGTTCCATCAGGACTTGGTTGACCAAGGATGGAGTAGGAAAATGGAGCATTTAGATGGAGGATAGAAACCTGACAAGCAGGTGGACCATAAAAAGGACAAGTGTCAAGTGAGAGGTTATAGATTCACTTCTAGTGGAGAGAATCAGAATCTCTGTTCCCCCACCCTCTAAGTCCAACTGTTAGAGACATGGACTGCCTTAGGAACAACTGCGAACTCTGTCTAGGAAGGTCCTGATTTCTTTTCCAGGAGAGGCTACACAATGGATAATCTTTCTCTGTGATCCAGGCTGATTTTGGGAAAATTAATTGCTTCCTGCAAATCTCCTCAACAACATGAAAATTAGCAGAATAATTAAATACAGCCCTAATTGGGAACATAGAGAGTTCTTGGTTAATTAATGAGCAGAGCTCTGGCCCAGAGCTGCAAACCCATGCTGGCCTGCAAAAGCCCAGGAAGAGAAAAGCTGCAGTCCCAAAAGAAAATTGTCACTTGGCAAAAATAGTTGCTGGTGTAGAGACAAGTGTCAAATGCATTCCTATAGCTCAGAGTCATCTGTTAATCCTGCAGCTGAGATCTTTCTGTAAATGAGAGCAAGGGAACACGATTCTGCCACTCTAGGGAGGCACGGAGCAAGAGTCCCACTCCCCACACCCCTGCATCCGCACCCCACACCCTAGAGCCTGGCGCCCAGATATCCAGTCACTGATAACTGAGTTACCAAACTGCAGCTTTCCATCCAAGTTAGAATGTCGCCGAAAAGAGAGCCTGCGTTCAGCCACGGAAGCCGGAATGGCTTGAGAGCAGCAACCTCTCCTCTTTGTTACCCTCCCACTCTCACCCCCGCACCCTCCACCCCAGGGCTGCCCCTCCCACCATTCCCTCGTACTCTTCAGTCTCCAGTCTTCGCTAAAGGAGGCGCAGAAGCCGACAGTTACTCACCACAGCGAGGGAAGCAACAGCAGCACTTAGCAAAGAGCCACCCCAAAGAGGGACATCGGGTGTAAGCCCGGTTGCTGCCCTTCATGCTGCTGCTGGGTCCCAGCGTTCCCTCATGGCCCAGGGTGCCAGCAGCGGGTGGGGGCGCAGCGGACAGGAAACTTCAGAGCCGCGGCCAAGGAGCCAGCACCCTCTCTTGCTCCCTCCCCACGGTCCTCGGTCCTCTCCCGTAACTACCGCGGCTGCTCAGACTTTCTGCGAGCCAGAGCCACCTTGGGGAGGAGTGGCTCCGGCGGCGGGAGGGAAGGCCTAAGGGGGCGGAGTTCCAAAGTCCAGCTGTTTGCGGAGTCCAGTCCAGCAGGGTGGCCCAGCGCCTTATGCAACAGCCGACCGCCGGGTGGCTGTGGGCACTGGGCTGGAACCGGGAGGAAGGGCATTCACACTCCCTAAGAGACTCTTCTTAAGCTAAGCATCATCATCTTCTCCAGGAACCACCTCCCCACTCCGTTCCCCCATCAACTTCGGCTTAAAATAAGGCAACCAGACAAAGCCAAAGCAGTTGGAGAGAAGCAAACTTAGAAGGTTCAAGACCCAATGAAACTTTTTCTCTGTAACAGATTCCCCTTCCTTTTCCCATAGGACCCCCAACAAGGGCAGCCTCTTTTATATTGAAAACACCTTCACTTAACCTGTCCTTCTTTAATGCTGACAACAATAAATAATGCCTTTTAATTTTTTAAATTAGTTTTTATCTGTAATGATATGCAAAGGCATTTGCTTTGGAATCATAAAACCAAAGTGCATAGCTGTTGTGCCACTTACAAACTAGTTGAACTTAGACAAGTCACTTGACTTTTTTGTACTTCAATTTTCTCATTAAAAATAAATAAATAAATAAAAAATAAAGAGACCCTCCCTCGTGGCGCAGCAGGTTAAAGCACAGCACTGAGAAGCTAAAACCACTTCCCATGAGTTTGAATCCCGCCTGCCCTGGAGGTGACCACATGGCATGGCAGACCTCTCCTGACCTACCCGCTGCTCCCCTCAGCAGTGTACTTCGTCGATCTGCCTGTTCTGCTCCCCACTCTGTCTCTGGTGAAGCCTCTCACTGTCCTTGAGCCTCTGTCCTGTACCCCAGTTTTGTATGCACAAATAAATAAATCTTTAAAAAAAATAAATAAAAAAAGAATTCCTACATTGAATGGTTGCCAATATACTTTGTTAGAAACCCAGGGAAGCATTTGTTAGATGTTTAATAGTTCCAGTTGAAGGAATACCTCAGAGAGACTCCAGATACCGTACTTGGGTTGGAAAACGTCCATTCACCATGCCTTCAACAATGCCCAGTGGACCAATAGACATACCTCGTTTTACTGCACTTCATTTTATTGTGCATTGCAGATACTGTGTTTTTTCCACACACATTGAAGGTTTGCGGGAACCCTCCATAAAGCCTGTCTGCCAGTGCCATTTTCTAACAACATAAGCTCACTTTCTAACAATATAAGCTCATTTAATGTATCTGTGCCACATTTTGCAAATTCTTACAATATTTCAAATTTTTCTACCCTTATTGTATGTTACAGTGATCTGTAACCTCTTTGATGTTACTAACGTAATTGTTTGGAGGTACCATGAATAATGTCTATGTAAGTTAGTGATCCTAACTGATAAATGTAATATATTTTCTGATCCCGCCAATGAAGGGGCCCATCTCTCCCTCTCTTGGGGCTTCCTTACTCCCTGAGACACAACAATACTGAAATAAGGCCAATGATCTGCAAAGGGAGAGTTTCACATGTCTCACTTTGGATCAAACTCTAGAAATGATCAAGCTTAGTGAGGAAGTCATGCAGAAGCCAAGACAGACCAAAAGTTGGACCTCATGTATCAGCTAGTCAAATTGTGGAGGCAAAGAAAAAGTTCTAGAGGGATATTAAATGCACTGCTCCAGTGACCACATGAATGATAAGAGAGTAAGACAGGCTATTGCTGACTTGGAGAAAGCTCAGAGGTCTGCAGAGAAGATGAAATCAGCCACAATGGTCTCTTAAGGCAGAGCCTAACCCAGGGCAAGGCTCTGAATCTCTTCAATCTATGAAGGCTGAGACAGATGAAGAAGCTGCAAAAGAAAAGTTTAAAGCTAATACAGGTTGATTCATGAGGTTGATGGAAAGAAGTTATCGCTATTTCATAAAAGCTCAGGTGAGGCAGCAAGTTTCTTATCTAGAAGATCATTAGAGTAAGCAGCTACACCAAACACCAGCTTCAATGCAGATAAAACAGGCTTCTATTTGAAGAAGATGCCATTGAGGACATCCATAGCGAGAGGGGAGAAGTTTGCCTGGCTTGGAAGCTTCAAAGGACAGGCTGACTCTCAGTTAGGAACTAATGCAGCTGGTGACTTTGAAGTCAATGCTCATTTACCACTCTGAAAATCCTAGGTCTGTTAATGATGATTCTAGGTCTACCTTGCCTGTGTTCTATAAATGGAACAACAAAGACCACATGACAGCACATCTGTTTGCAACATGGTTTACTGGATATTTTAAGTCTATTCTTGACACCTACCTCTCAGGAAAAAAAGACTCCTTTCAAAACACTGCTGCTCACTGCGATATACCTGAACACCCAAGATCTCTGATGGAGACATACAAGAGGAATGTTACTTTCATGCCTGCTAACTCAACATCCATTCTATAGCCCATGGCTCAAGGGGTTATTAACTTTCGAGTGTTATTATTTAAGAAATACATTTTGTAAGGCTATAGCTGCCTTAGATAGTATTGGGCAAAAATAAGTGAAAACCTCTGGAAAAGGAGGTTTAAAATATCAATGTTAATAAGAGTTGGAAGAAATGGATTCCAACATTCACGGGTGACTTTGAGGGGTTCAAGACTTCATGGAGAAAGTAACTGCAGACGTGGCAAAAAACGCAAGTGAACTACAATTAGAAGTTGGAACCTAAAGAGGGACTGGATGCTGCAATCTCATGATGAAACATGAACAGATGATAGGTTGCTTCTTATTGATGAGTGAAGAAAGCGGTCTCTTGAGAGAGAATCGACTTCTGATGAAGAGACTGTGAAGGTTGTTGAAATGACAACAAAGGATTGAGAATATCAGTTTATCAGTTTTTAACTGATTAAGCAGGGACTACTTACTTATTATAGTAATGGCTAAAATGTTACCAGTCAGCATCACTTACTGCAGAGAAATCTTTTGTGAAGGGAAGTCAATGGATGAAGCAAACTTCATTGTTGCCTTTGAGAAATCACCACAGCCACCCAACCTTCAGCAACCATCACCCTGATGAGTCAGCAGCCATCTATACTGAGGCGAGACCCTCTCCAGCAAAAAGATTCTGACTCCTTGAAATCTCAGAGGATGGCTAGCAATTTTTAGCAATAAAGGATTTTAAAATTAAGGAATGTATATTGGACTTTAATAACAATGTTATTCTACACCTAACAGATGACAGAATAGTATAAATGCAACTTTTATATGCACTGGGAAACCAGAAAATGTGTGTGACTCGTTTTATTGCAATACTTGCATTATTGCAGTGGTCTGGAACCAATATCTCTGAGGTGTGTCTGTATTATTCCTTAAATTATATTCCTATACTTTACTTCTTTAATTTTCTTTCATATTTAGAAGCCAAGTTCACATTCTGCAACCCCAAAGCCCACATGGGCCATGTTAACTGGGCCTGCCTGTCAACTGCTATATTTATCATTCACAGGCCTCTCTCCATTTCTTTGTGTCCAGATTTAGGGAAAAGGAATTGCTGGAAACATACAGCACTCATACTGTGGGGAGGGGCCCATTCTCAGAAAAAAGGGGAGTAGGTAAGAGGAATAAAAAAAAATGAAGCATGAACGCTCATCTAACCGGTTCCCACCAGGAGGAAAGACTGTCAACGGACAAAGCATTTAGGAATTAGCAGGATTTGGAACTTCCTTTCTCAGTCTGGATCATGTTTAGACTTGTGTTTGTTTGCGTTACAGCATTGGCCATGGGGTTGGCACAAGTAGATGTCTGGTAGATGACAGCAGTACAACGTAATGAGTAATAATGACTGACACTTAGTGAGCATCTATTGGTGTCAAGTTTCCTTTGTGTAATGTATATACCAAGTTAGTTATCATTATAAAAAATCTTTCCTCTTCAGCATCTAAGGAAGCGGAATGCTTAAGTTTATGAGGAGGCTTTGATGGCTCAACACTAAAGAAGACCCCTAAAAGCATCACTCTCTAGGAACACAGCTAAATTTAACATCTAACTTCCAGTTCTACCGCTGCCATCTCCATGATGCTCTCTCCGGACAAGAATTAAATAAGAATCTCACTTTTGAGCAGGGAATGTACCTCTGGCACTCCATATACAAAACACAGAAGTGAAAGTTCAAACCCCAGATTTATGATTCATTGGCCATCCACTATCAGTCTTATCTTGAGTTACTGCAGGATCACAGATCTGAACAGTGGCAGCCAGGGATATTATCTACGTCTCTCTTCCATCTCACCGAAGACAATACCCATATTGCTGTTCTTGCAAACCCAGAGCAGAAACAGCCAGAAATTTCAACTCTTTTAAGAGTGAACTTTGTTTGCCTATGATCCATAACATGGGTGCTGTGGTACCCACATCAATATTTATCTGTTCACTCCATCTTTTTGGGTACGTTTGGGGACACTCTTTATAGGAATTCAGAAACACTTAAAAATCGCTTGTTGAATAACCAGTTCCTTTTTTACTTAAATATTCCAGTGGGTCTTTGTGTTCAGGTGACATTGAATGTCCTTTATATCATAGACCTTTGCAAGAGGCTAATGATGTCATCTTGTAGAACTGGCTTTAAGTTAAATGCCTCTGGAAGAATCAGTTCTTACTCAGAAATCACTTCAAATTATTTTAAATCTTAAATTAGTCTTAACCTCCAAAAGGAAAATCTATCAGGTATGTTTCCACTGGTTATTGTAACACAGGAATCCATTCTTCTCTGAAAGGCATAAGACTGTTAGGAACATGATGTGGTCAATATATTTTTTTTGTCACCGTAGGGATTCATACTGTGGTGAGTTACCAATAACCCATGAGTCCCATTGCATTTTAATGTGCTTCCAGAATGAGGTCACAAATGTCTTTAACTCAACAAGAAAATATTGAAAACCATTGGGCACTGACAGTAGATGTCTTCATTAGTCAATATCATAATTAAGAACTTACTATGTGCCACACTCTGTTCTAGGCATTGGGCTTACATTTGTGAATAAAAACAATCTCATTCTCATTTTCAACAGAGCTTGGTTTCAGCAATAGTTCCAAATTCTGTTTTACATGAATTAAGTTTCTACCCACCTATGTGTCTATTTTATATCTTATCCCTATTGCTTACAGCAGTGAATCACAAAGAATTCCTTGTGGTCTTGGCCTATAGACACAGTGGGCCAGGTCTACCTCAATGCCCAGCATAGTCGAGAATCAGTGGGACCACGCTTCCCCCACTTAGTGACAGGCTTCAGTAATGCTAGATGCTGACCTCAGGTGTCTGCCTTTTCACCAGCAGACATATGTCCAGTTTTCTACTCTAGATTCTCTTCAGATTTACTGGAACAGAGTTTTTCAAAATCGTAACACTTCCACACATTTCTTAGTGAAAGCTCAGTCCAGAAGCATCAGGAATAGCAAATATGTCCCATCTCACACCTGAAGATATTGACCATGACAAGGAGAGTACATGCTTTTTTCCAGAATATGCCCAATATGTTCATAGGGTGGGGCATGGCTCCCAGTGACCGCTGATGACAGGATCTACTTCCCTCCTGCCCACTCCAAGCAGTCACTACCTGCCTTATCCTCCACAGTCACTCTCACTTCTAGCATCCACTTTCAGATGCTGATCCGGATTCGTACCAACAGCTTAAAGGCTCTGCAGGCAATTTCACTGTGCAATCAGTGCTAAGAACCTCTGATCTTGGCATTCAAGGCACATACTCTGAGATCACTTTCTTTAGGGTGGACAGAAGGTTTAGGAAGCATCTGGATTCAGATGTTTTTACTTTCTCAAACTTTGGCAGCTGGTCCCTCGACTCATTCTCCCACCACCTGTTAGGCTTGCCAGTAACTGCAAGTTTTTTAAATTCGCATCTTTCCTGGGTAGATTTCTGACCTATGAACTTCCTGAATGTTGACACCAGGTGGTTGATCATTTATTACAAATGACATATGTCTGCTCTCTATTTGTGACTGTGGCTTAAAATGCAGAGATTCCAGGGAGCTGACTCACATGATTCAGCAGACCTCTCCTGCCTGCACAATGCTCCCCTCAGCAGTGTAATTCAGTAGATCTGCCTGTTCTGCTCCCTACTCTGTTTCTGGTGAGTCCTCTCACCCCCCCCACTCCACACCTCTGGCCTATACCCCAGATCTTGTATACATGAATAATTAAAAAACAAATCTGGGCCCTCCCTGGTGGCGCAGCGGGTTAAAGCACAGCACTGAGAAGCTAAAGCCACTTCTGCATGAGTTCGATTCCTGCCTGCCCCGGAGGTGACCACATGGCGATGCAGACCTCTCCTGGCCCGCCCGCTGCTCCCCTCAGCAGTGTACTTCGTCGATCTGCCTGTTCTGCTCCCCACTCTGTCTCCGGTGAAGCCTCTCACCACCCCTGAGCCTCTGGCCTGTACCCCAGTTCTGTATGCACAAATAAATAAATCTTTAAAACAAACAAATCTTTAAGAGAAATGCAAAGATTCTTGTCAAGTACTGATTATTTATTCAATGAGTAGTTTTTCAACATTTACTATGTACAAGTCACTAAGCTAACTTATACATGGGAATTTATATGGAAAATATAAATTAAATAAGACATGTTCCCTGGTAAGGACAAAGACGAACTAGGTGAGTTATACAAGAGGCAGTAATTCAATATTTTTGTGGGAGACAAAGGAAAGTGGAGGATATAAGATAGAGGCTTTTTCTTTATGTGAAAATGAAGAACTGAATAAATAATCACTGGTGACCAGAAACACTTAAGATCAGAAAAGGAAGTACAATGTGTACATTGCTCCTTTTTTAATGTGAACTCCAAATATATGTTGCCAAATTCTATATGGTACATTCCCAGGTTGCATGTTATAGTAATGCATAGTTAACAGTGACAATTAAATAGTAATGTTATAACATAATTGTATATTTAATAGTAAAGCGTGATTGCTAGCGTTATGAATGGTAATCTCTCCCACTAATTGTCCCATTTGTTATTGCCTCCACTGCTGGCCCGCGGGCCCAGCCCACTGTCTACCTGGTGACATGCTCCCAGACTCCAACCACCGAACCACTGCTAATCATGCCAGACTGCCTGAAGTGGTCCTTCTGCTTGCCCACCCCACACCCTCTGCCTCCTGCTGGCTGCCTTCATTTATCTCAAGAAAGTGAAGAGCCAGCACATCCTGTCAATCACCCTCTTCATTTGCAGGAAGGATCCCTTGTCTGAACCAGGGCCCCGGCACAGGAAGGTGCAGCTTAGACTGCTGAATACCATGGTTCATAGACAGCCCGCTGTCTCCCAGAACAGCAATGTCTTGTTCTGTGGAGAAGGAGAGGCAGAGCTGTGTGCGGCAGGACAGGTTCATAGAGGCATGTGCGGAGGAGCTGCCTGAGCTCTGGGGGAGACAAACTATTGATCAAAATGAAAGATGACTGCAGCCAGAGTTGCTAAAAACAGACCAGCCCAGGTTTTATCTACTTCCAAAAACATTTACCCTAAGTAGGTCAACGTGTGCCTAAAGTAGGGCAATATGAAGGACCAGTCTATACTCTGAGCTCCAGTGTGGAAGGCTAACCCTGGTGGGGTGTCCACTCGACATTTCAATTCCACCCCCCGCCCCCCAACCCTGGCAGAGGTGGCAGCTGCGGCAGAGTCACAGGTGGGGTGGAGAGGTTTCTGCTACGTGGGTTTTGCTTTGATGTAACTGGTCTGTTTACTGAGATTTCGGTACAGGAAGGACAGGGAAGACACTTCCCAGTCTATATTTCTCAGCTTTCAACCATTCTGAAGAAATGAGAGGTGCTGAGCCCATGTATTTCCAGAGAAGACACTGTAGGAAACAGCACTTCCCTGTTTCAAAGACTTGCTCAGAACTTTAGCACCAGAACATTATTAGCTCTACCCCCATTTCCGCTATAGTTCTCAGGGGTCACTGAGCCTGGCCCTTTACCCAGGAACTCTGGAGGTCCTTGATGCACCTCCTTCCCTTCTGACTCCCTCCCTCCCTCCTTCCCTTCATTCACTGAGAACTTCTTATATACCAGCCATTGTTCTAGATAACAGGGACAGAGCAACAAACCTAATAGATAAAACCCCTGTACTTTGCAGGGGCAATTTAGGAGGAATAGATTACAAACATTAACAAATGTGGCAGGTAGTAATAAATGTAAGAAGTAAAATAGCAAAGGCCTGATGTGATGGGGGAGGGGGAGTAGGGGAAGGTGTTTCTAATCAGGTGACATTCGGTTCAAGATGTGAAGGAAACCACTGAGGTCTCAGAGGACTGGGAGTATCTGGAGTGTTCCAGGCAGAGGGAACACAGGGGTAGACGCAAGGTGGGAGTGAGCACAGCTTGCCTGGTGATTAGCTCGGGCAGGCAGGTTGGGAGAGTGGAGGGTTGTGGTGGGAAGAATGAAGATGTCCGTAACCCCATCTCCAGAACCCGGGCACATGTTACCCTACAGAGCAAAAGGGAATCTGAGCAGTGATTAGGTGAGGGGCTTTAGAGTGGGGAGACTATCTAGTGAGAACAAGGTAGTCACGTGACTCTTTAAAAGCAGAGCACCTTTTCCTCTGGTCAGAGGGAGCCAGGACTACAAAAGGCAACTGGGAACTACAACACTGCTGGCTATGCTGGTGGAGGCAGGGAGCTCGGCCAAGGGTGTAGGCGGCCTCTAGACAACGGAGAAAGCAAGCGCCTGGCTCTCCCCTGGGGCCTCCAGAAGATAACTTAGCACTGCTGACACCTTGATTTTAGCCCAGTGAGTCCTGTGCTGGACTCCTATAAAAGTGTGAGAATAAGTTTTTGTTGTCTGAAGTCTTAAGTTTGTGGTTATTTGTCACAGCAGCAATAGGAACCCAGAAAAAAGGACATGGGGACATAGGAGATGGAGTCTGGGGCAGGAGTCCCCTTGCAGTCACAGAGGGTCCTTGGTTTCCATGCAAAGTGAGCCAGAAGTCATGGAAATACTCAGGGATGACAAGGGTCTAGCCCTGGCCTCCTCTCTGCTGCTCCCCACCTCCTCACTGAGGTGATTGACTATCTGATCGCTCACTGGCGGACAAATCTAAGCAAGCACACCTGCTGTGGCTACAAGGCCCTGTGGAGGGTAAGGCTGGTGGGCATCAGAACTGGTGCTCCTGGCTGGGGAAGGTGAACAGCCTAGGACTTGGGCCATCTACTTTCCTCACCATTGTTCAGCCATCCCAGCCAGGAACACCAGTTCTGAACAGCCCAGTGGACAAACAGTTAGTATTAAAAGTGGCAAGAGATGTAAACGGAAAGACTGCCTAGACGTGTGCAGGACTTGGGTCCAGGTTGCAGTTTCAGTCAAGGAGAGTTGTTCTCAATGCGCCTGCAATATAGGGGAGCCGAGGAGGGGCCTGAGCACTCTGGCCAACTGAAGCCATGCTCTGCCAGGCTGCTCCTCGCCGCAAAGGTCCTCCCATCTGTCCCACCCCAGCAGCCAGGCCCCTGAGGCTCCTCTCTGCTTCATGTATCAGGGTATATCATCTCTGTGGTCTTTTTTTTTTTTTCTGTGGTCTTTTTTGGGGCGTGGGTATACGCGCAGTGAGGAGTGGTTTCGGCTTAGCTGACTCTAACTGCAAGAAAACTGCATCCTCTTCTCCGGGCAACAATCTATTTGCCAGGTGAATCCTCCCCATCTCCAGCCTTTTCCCAGAAAGCACAATCAGTGCAGCCTTCCCTCTCTGGGATTGAATCCTCAGGCCCTGAGCGCTGAGCTCCTGCAGCTGGCTCATGAGGTGTCAAGGAACAGGTCTCTCCCTCCCTCCTTCCCCTCTGGATGATAAGGGACATCGTCTTCATGTAGATTTTGCAGATTTACAGTGGCTGCCAGGAGGCATGAGAACATACCATTGAAATGAGCATTTGGCATGAGCCGAGTTACAGCAGGTTAGCTACAGAAAGGACAAAGACAGGCTCTCTGCAAAGGGCCTGCAGAGATCAGTTCTTTTCCGTGACAACACATGTCTCCTCCTGTGGCAGTTCTACGTGGGGGCAGCACCACACTGGGGTGTATTTAGAGGAGGATGTGGCCTGACCTGACACTTCCCTATTTGAGGCTTCGTTCCAAGCTTGTTAATGTCCTAAAAAATATATTTATATCAGCTGGATGGCAGCCAGCTGCAGGCAGGGCATCTTACTTAGAACTTAGGCCTGGAACACACTTTCCAACTATCTTCATTGCTGCTCCCTTTACACAATAAAATGAATAAATGGAAGTATGTGGATTGGGTGACCCTTATGTCTCCCTCCTCCTGAACCTTCATCCGGGTGGACTCCCAAACTACTGGTCAATAACTATTGAGGCCTTTTCTGGGCCATTCTAACACAAACAGGTGAATGGAAGGAATCCAGTTTAAAAATAAAACAAAATGGCAGTTTTCACAAAACTCCCTTTTTCCTTCATTGGACTGTGACACATTCACACACATCCTGACACTCAGACTTACCACAGCCATGAGGACCACAGTCCAGCCCATCCGTATGATGCATCTGCAAGTTCCCTTCACTAGCTAGAGTTAATCATGGAAGGAGCTGGGCCATTCAGAGATGCCAGAAGGGCAGGCTGGAGGAAATCACTTAAAATTTCAGCTCAATTCTAATCAGATACCATCTCAACGCTCTGAGCAGAAGGTGAAAAAGTTAGAGGAATAATTCATAATATCTTGGGGACTCATAGAGCCACAAGACCCTGCTGTTGGCAAACTAAAAAAATGTCCAGAGTAGGTCAGGAATGGAAATTGACAGTAGGGAAGTGTGCAGAGCAGAGTTGATGTCCTGACTTTTGCCAAAACCTATGGGTGAAACTAGAAACAGAAACTTGACCCTTTGAGCAGCCCAGCCCAGTGGAGAGGACTCACACTGGATACACCCAAGGCCTGTGATACCTGTGCGACGGAGGTATGACATGGAGGTTTCAGAATGGAGACAAAGGGCCGGAAGAGAAAGGAACTTGACTGACCTCTCTGGGGTGAGACATCTAGACTGGGAGTCTAACTCAAGGGAAATAAACACTATTGCCCCGCTTCAGAGGCTGTTGAGTGTCATGCCCAAGGCATAGCTTGTCAGTGGCTACACAGGATTCCGCTGGAACTTTTACCAAGACACACTGCTCATCACCTCACCTATGGCCTAATACATACTAGGGTGAAGCCTCATGAAGATCAGGTCACTTTTATTCTAAATAATTAGCCTGTATAGATTCCACTTTATTGTTTAAAAAGCAGTTTTACTTAACATTGACACTTGTGAGCCTCCTAGCAGTTCTGTGAGATGGGCATTTTATTATCTTCTCTTTGTACAGGTGTGGAAAGTAGGAAGATGAAGCAGTTTCCCACTCATTCCACACCCTACTTCCTGACCTAGCTGCTTTCCTGATGACAAAACCTTCCCTATTTTCTCATAGACCTACCAGTACTCTGTCAAGGAGAAAGGCTGACTGTAACACATTAGGTTGAACCACATAAAACTGGTGATAGGCAACCATTTTTTACTCAAAAATGGCAGTTTTATGTGGTTCCAACTTAGTAAAGTGAACTTCATAATGATGCTATTCAAGCTATACTTGGATGAATAAAAAAGTCTACCTAGGTTAATCACTTCAGGTTACCAAAGGTACTTATCTGGTCTGTGGGAAGAAAGACAGACATGTTTAGAAGTGGAAGGAAGCCTGGAGATCATTCAGGAAGATACAGAAGAAAGGTCACAAAATGCTATTTTAGAACAAATAACAACGAGTGACTGTAGGGAGTACCAGGAAAAAAGGGTCTCTGGAGGGTCTCAGAGCACAAGGTAGGTGCCTCTAAGTGCCCTGCCCAAAGGCAAGGAGACCAGAGGCCCCTGCTGTGCAGGTAAAGCTGACAGCTGGAGGCACCCAAATCCAAGGACAGTTAAGAGGACTCTACACAGATAATCACATTAAACAAGTTAGGATTGTGGAATATAATCCTATATAATTTGTTGTGCTCTAAGGATTTAATAAAAGGATTTAAGCAGAAATTGCGCACCTTAGCAAAATTGGGCTTAACATTTTATATCTGAATCAAATTATTTCATTCTAGATACAGATCAGAAAGAGGTGGGTAGTGGGAATTCAAACTGGTGGATTCTAAGTAGGGGAGTGGACAAGGAGCAGGAGGCGTGATGGCCAGGCTGCATCCAGATGGCAGTGCCAAGCACCAGGAGCCTTAGGGTCGCACTCTGTTGTGTGACCTCCTCGAGCAACAACGAATCCTGATTCCCAGGGATACTCAGGTAACACATGGCTGAAAACCTGTCTGGGACATTTGAGAGAGAACCCCTCTCCAGGGTTATCCATGATACATCTAAAGGGCTTCCTAATGCTAAGGTTCCAGGACTCCATAAAAACCAAGATTCTAAGAAGCGAATCAAGGATCACTTCTATTCAACTATAAAAAGAAAGGTTTAATGCTACCATTTCTTACTTCTGAAAATGATGAGATGGTGCTATCAGAATCTCTACTAGCATATCTCTATTTAAAACACTCTTTTCTCTTAGAAGTATCAGCACTGAATTAATTTCATTTCTTTTTCAGATGCATTATTTTGGGGTTTGAGTCATTCTCATCCAAAGGTAATATGATTTAAAAGAATCCTTACTCCTTATTACTACTTTTCATTACAAATGTACTATTTTCAGCTATGTTAGTCTTAACTAAAACTTTGTGGGCTAGCTAATAGAATTAATTCTATTCCCATTCTCATTCACCACACTCCATGTGTAACTTCTAAGGAAGTGAGTTCTGAATTTCAAAGTGACCACCTCAGCACAGCTCAGTTACAGCTGTGGTCCTTGACTAATGAGCAGATGAGCAAGCTGTAGTTTACAAACGGGAAAGGAGATGTTTGGGAGGAAATAATTCACCTTCCAAGTATTTTTTTCAGCTTTCTTCTGTAAAGTCCATGTGAGTAAACTAGCAACTCTGAGTGTAGGTGTTCCTAGTACAGATTTATAATGGAGTGGGGAGGGGAAAAAGGAAGAAGACAGAGAGACTGACATGTTGGTGGACTCTGCAGAGTCCGTAGGCAGGAGGAGCCTCTCAGTCCGGCTTGGGTAGCTGGACATGTTTGCTCCTGAGCAGCACAGGAGTGGGGAGCCCCACCCTGCTGAAAGTGAGTTGGACAGGCTGGATGAATTCCAGGGTTGACTGGCCCCTACCAGGGCTGTCCCTGCTCAGCTGTCCAGAGTGCCACTCAGTCACTCTGCTCCAGCTGGGGGTACTACACTCTTTCTAGTGGGTGACATCTGTGTGATTGCTGCCTCTGTGCGCAGGAAGGGGTTACCTGGGCCAGAGGGGAGAGAGCACTGCACATGCAGCTGTGTGACCAACGAGGGAGCCTTGTAAGATGGAAGGACGAGACACTAGGGCCCTATTTCAAATGCCTTCAGACTTGGGAGGTCATAGAGCATTGTGGTGACGAGTGAAATGGACACACAGATCTGGGTTCACCACTTGCAAGCTATGTGACTTCCAGCAAGTAATCTAACCCAGATTTCTAAGACTCAGTTTTCTTGTCTTTAGTGATGATGGAAATACTGCTGTTGATATTAAAGGATTAATACAGAACTTTGGTCCATGGTGAGGATCAATAACTACCAGTTATTATTATAAGTTGATTACAAACTTAATACAAGTCGGCCAGATCGAGGACGTGTTCAGTGTTTTCAGGCTGTGGGTGGTGTGTGGGTGGCCAGGGCCCACGTCTCTCCTCGCCTGTACACCCACGCCTTCCTTCGGCTGGGTACCCTACTCCTGCTGGGTGATAACAGCAGGAACCATCAGGACAAGTCCAGGGAGAAGACGCTTTGGGAACAAGCCAAGGCTGCATGGGTCACAAATTTCCTCCAGGATATTTGCTTCAAGGGTTCGCCTGGCTCTGGGCTTGGTCTGGCCAAGCAAAGAGACATTCATTTCCTTATATATTCTCCAGATGCTTACTGGAGCCAGGAAAGAAATGTCAGGAAAAGGAGACAGACATCTTGCATAGCCAGGCAGAGAAGAACCTAGACTGGTTTTGGTTTTTGGAGTCTAGGGCAGAAGTACCCAGGATCATTGCTTTTTTTTTTTTTAAACACTTTTACCTATTTTGAAGTGTACAGTTCAGTGGCATTAAGTACATTCACACTGTTGTGCAAACATCACCATCACCCATCTCCAGCACATTTTTCATCTTGCAAAAGTATAACTTTGTCCCCATTAAACATTAACTCCCTGTACTCCCCTCTTTCCAGCTCATGGTAACAACCTTTTTTGCTTTCTGTCTCTGAATTTGGCTACTCTAGCTATCTCACATGAATGGGTATTTGTCTTTGTGTGACTGATTGACTTCACTTAGCACAATGCTTTCAAAGTTCATCCATGCTTTAACATGCATCAGATTTTGCATCTATTTTAAGATGGAATCATATTTCATTGTATGGATTTTGTTTTTCCAAGTGTCTGTTGGTGGACACTGGGTTGCTTTCATCTTTAAACTGTAAAAGGTGTTGTTATGAGTGTGGGCGTACAAGTACTTTGAGTTCTTACTTTCAATTCTTTTGGTATATAATCAGAAGGAAATTGCTGTATACTATGGTAATTCTGTCTCTAAATTTTGAGGAACCAAACAATATTGTGATTTACAAGAAATATATAATTTGGACATTCAGATGTCTATATAGATAGATATATTTACATATATAGTGTAGAAGAACTTGGGTCTAGACCAGAGGTACTGGGCTAGTAGGATTCACCAGAGACAGACTGGGGAGCAGAACAGGAGGATTTACTGAAATATACTGCCAAGGGGAGCAGTGGGTGACACAGGAGAGTCTGGTGCACTAAATGTGGGTTAACCTGCTGGTTAGGGATCAGACTCAGGCAGGATAGGTGGCAGCACTGAGATTTAACCCCTAGGCTACCAGAGAGACTCCCCCCACCCCCGCCCCCACCAAATATATTTCTCATACATATTTGGCCTTCATCCACAATTTCTACGTACAGTGCCCAAAAACTTAGAAATCGCCAGTGACAAGTATCCTGAGTGACAAGGTATCTCTTCTTATGTTAATGAAGGCAACCTCCAGAAAATCCTCAGGGAGAGGATGGTTGCCAGGGGAAGCAGTCACATGATCAGCGGGTTAGGACTCCCAGTCTCCACTTTCCTTCCAGAGTAGAGAGGGGCCAGGGGATGAGTTCATCTGCCAAAGGCCAAAGACTTAATCTACCACAACTATATAAGAAACCCTCATAAAAGTCCAAAAGGAGGGACTTCAGAGGCCTTCTGGGTTGGGGAGCATGTGAAGATGTGTGGAGAAAGATGCACCTGAAGAAGGCATGAAACTTTGTGAATTTTTGCTCTCTGCATCTCTTTCATCTGGCTCATTCTGAGTTATATTCTTTGTAATAAATCAGTGATCTAGTGAGTAAATGGGTTTCCTGTGAACCACTCTAGACAATTAGACAAACCCGAGGTGGGTGTCCTGAGCACCGCTGGTTTATAACCAGTAGATCAAAAGTACAGGTAATAATCTGAACTGGCAATAGCCACTGAAATCTGAGGAGGTTATGGGGACCACTGGTCTGTAGCTACTCAATTAGAAATAATTGTGGCCTAGTTTTACGGCCCACACCTGAAGTGGAGACAGTCTTGGAAGACTGAGGCGTTAGCCTATGGAATTTGATGCTCCCTCTGGATAGATAGTGTCAGAATTGCTTGTTGGTGTGGGGAAGCCTAACCACACCCCTGTGGGAAATCGGTCTCAGAGTTACCTATAGACACCCCATCTTGCTCTCTACAATAGCTCATTATTTTTCTTTCTACCAGTGGTGCACAGCAATTTCAATTTTTCCACATACTCACCACACCTGTTATTTTCTCTGTGTGTATATGTTTAAATAATGACTATTCAAGTGGGTATGAAGTGATATCTAATTGTGATTTTGATTCCATTTCCCTAGTGATGCATCTCTTCATGTGCTTACTGGCCATTTGTGTATTTTTGGAGAAATGTTCACTCAAGTCCTTTGCTCATGTTTAAATTGAATTTGTTGGTGTTGTTGAGTTGAAGGAGTTCTTTACACAATCTACATGTTAATGCCTTCCTGAAGTTATGTTTTAATAACTTAAGCCTAACACTGTGGGTGCTAAGTCCATCAAACAGTAACTCTTAACCCATATGGCACATTCAGAATTACCAAGAAATTTAAAATTTATCGGTGCCCAGACGCTTGGCCGTTGATTGGACTGGGTTGGGGAATCAGGCATCATTATTTTTAAGTTTCTCTAGGTTGTTCTAAGATGCATCCAGAGTTGAAAACCACCACTATGAAGTCTGCCCCTTGGGAGGCTCTGCCCTGCACCACTTACTGCTTAGAAAGAGGGAGAGGATTAGGAGGAGGAATCACTTAAGTTCTACAGGACTGAACCCCAGTGAGAAGCCCTACAGGTAGCAATAAAGGAATAGGGAATGCAATCCCCCACTCTGTCATACTGTCCCCTTAACAATTCTGCAGCAAATGCAGCAGAAAGAAACAATAAACCGCCATCTCTTGTTCCTCAGGAGGGCAAACAGGAGAGTGACCCGAGGACCAGGAGGGGGACCAGCAGGCAGTATGTGTGGGCTGATTCTAGTCCAGCCTTGCCATCAGCACCCTCTTCCCCTGTAGGAAAGTTATCCTGCTTTCCTGTGCCCAAGAGTGTCCCTGGCCTATGCACTGGGGGCTCATGCCTGACTTTACCTTAGATTTACCCAAGAAAGCATTTAAAAACCACCAACCCTCAGATCCCAACCTAGAGATCCTGAGTCTAATTGTACTAGGTGGGCCTGAATATTGTCATCTGCTACAGCTTTTAAGTGACTGTACAGAGCAGAACGCCCGGTCTCAGGATTCTCCAGGTTCCATCCTAGGTGCTGACATTCTACAGTTATACTGCCTCCATTTCTGGGGTGACAGTCATGAGCTAAGCTCTCAGGGGGCACTCAGAACAGATACTTCCCCGCTTCTCAAAGCTTATATGATGCTGACTTGACGCTCTCAGCAAAGAGGACACTAGACCTGTCTAAGATTTGAGAGAGACAGAGGCAGGCTTCCTGTGACACTAGATAGCCCCATCCCCCCAGGAGAACATTTCCTTCTCAATCTAGTTGTGCATAACTAGAGAGAAGTCACTGCTGAAGGAGTGCCAGGTGGCCAGGGACAAGAGGGGATGGACATCTTATCCAGCCACAAACTATGGAGGTGGACCTAGGTCAAGACGTCTTAGGTCTTCACTTGAAGTTAAGGCTTTCCTAACGCAATGACCCATACCTGTACATCTATGGTCAATCAGCCTCTCCTAGCAAATGAAAAGGCAAATGAATTGGCTTTTCATCTGGAAAGAGACTGTGGGTCTCTAGACTAAACTTGTGGGCATTTGTAGTTATTTTTCTGAATAATCTATGACAGATGATACGATAATATCGTGGTAACGAAATGTACTGAACATCAAGTTTTAAGTGGTCTGAGTATTTTGTACATATTCTCTCTTTCATCCTCATAATCTTAACCTCTCTGTGCCCTGGCTTCACCCTTGACAAGATTCAAACAGGACCATATTTTTGAGTTCCCCTGATTTTATCTTTCCTTGTACTATGTGTTTCTTTGGTGACTACTTCAAAGGACTAGGAGACTGCAATCCAGTTATAAATTCCACACAACTTCCTGATACAGTCCCTCTTCAATTCTCATAGAAAAGGTGGAAAACCCAGTGATTGTTAATCTGGGAGGGGGGGGAGAACATGGTGTGTGTGTATGTGTGTTTCTGTTTGTGTGTAGGAAAATCAAGTTTTGGTTAAAAACTTCTCCAGGACAAAAACCACGGAGCTGATGTTAGGTAACCTTAATAAAGTAATCTCTGTGGCCACCTAGTGGAGGGAAAGGAGGAGGTCAGGTTTTGGGCCAGAGGGAATTAAAAAAATGAACATTTCAAACACTTAATTCATTGTTTGTACCTATAGGGAAGCCTACAGCAGGCAGATGCCTCTTGTCCCTGTATCTAGAAAGAACGGAGGCCCTTCCCTCATGCTAACAATGCCTAACGCGGGTCTGCACAGAAGGCAGCCTGGAATCAGATGATCTGACCACTAACAAAACTAAGTTTACACAGATATCCTCTCTGGGACTCAGTTTCCTTGCTGTAAAAGGAAAGAGTTCATTCCCCCTGGCCTCCTACTTGATTGTGCCTGGGAGCTGGCTGCAGGGCTTATTAAGAAACAAGCCACTGGGCCCCACTCCAGCGCTCTGGCCCAGTACGTCTGGGATGGGGTCTGAGAACTGCCATTTCTACCACGTTCCCAGGGGCTGCTGATGCTGTCGGGCCAGAGATACCCCCAACTTGGAGAACACAGTTCTAAATAGTTCTGTCCCCCCCGGAAGAGGAAAAGGGAACAAGCTTGTGAAAGGAACACAGGGCTTAAAACTATAGGAAGCAAGGCTGACTTGCTGACCTGCCAGACGCATGCACCCGAGAGTCAGGCCCTGCAGGACATGCGAGGGGCAGGTCCAGCAGAGCTGTGCTGTGTGTGTGCTCTGTGCTTCTTGCTAGTGTGGGGGTGGTGGGTAAGGGGAAAGGGGGAGTCTAGACCTTTGGTCAAAGGGAGAAAAGGACTTTTCTGAATGGAGGGCAGTGCAATGGCAGAGCTGGGAGAGATCTCAGTGGTCACTGAAGTCAATACTCATTTTAAAGATGAGACGGATGCAGAAAAGCTAAGTGATTTTTCCAACATTACACAGTCACACAACAACTTGGAAGTTCTTTCTCTTCTCTCCCTCGCTTCCTAATCCTCTTCTTCATGACCACCAGCGAAATCCCTGACGGTCAGGATGGGCTGTTGGGCCATGCTGTTCTTTACTGTGAACACCTGCCTGGGGCCTCCTTCCCCAGCGGCCTCTGGTCAGGTGCCCCGCCCCCGATCTCCGTACCTTTCACCAAGGGGAAGAAGCAGTCCATCTCCACGCTGCTGCGAGAATGGGAGATGCACAGGGCGCTGCTGGGCACCAGGCCCTCCTGTGGGGGACTCCGCTCGGTGGTGCGGACCAGACACCAGCCCGGCCGCTCACTCGGCCTCTCCAGCAGCTCCACCGTCTGCCCCACCTGGATGGTCAGCTCACTGCTGTGGCCCGCATTGAAGTCCTGGAGGACCACGGTCAATTCGCATCCACCAGAAAGCTGGGGGTGGGGGTGGGGTGGAGGAAGAGGAGAAAGAAAAAAGAAAGAATGGGATTCAGGGTGGAAAGAGGCATAAGATGAAAAAGGGAGTTGGGAACAGTACAGAAACAAGAAGAAAAAAAAAGCAATTAACAAGGTGCCATTCAGTCCCGGCTGTTCTAGCTGCAGCGCCAGTCTGGAGTCTGCCCAGAACCGGGCTTTGATGCTAATTCCTTTCTGTTCAGTTGGAGTTCTTTCCTCATTCCTTTCCAAGCTTCCAGCTAGTGGTGCTTTTAAGCCCCTTTCCTGGTATTTCCCTTTGCTTCTTCCAAGAGCTTGCCCCATGCCTGCTTTACAACCGCCCCTTCAGTCTCAGTGGGTATCATTCTAACTTACTCTCACTTGGTTCTAGTTGATGTTTGGGAATCAGAGAAGAGATGACTTTCCCTCCTTCCACATCCTACAACTTCCTCATCTCCATTCCTTGCTGGAGTAATTTTTTTAAGAAAAGATTATTGATGCATACAGAACTGGGCTACAGGCCAGAGGTGGTGCAGGGGTGGTGAGAGGATTCACCAGAGAGAGAGTGGGGAGCAGAGCAGGCAAATGGATGAAGTACACTGCTGAGGGGGAGCAGCGGGTGAGACAGGAGGGGTCTGCCACGCCATGTGGGTCACCTCCAGGCGGGGATCGAACTCTGAACTCCACAGAAGTGGCTTTGGCCAACTTCACAGTGCTGAGCTTTAACCTGTTGCGCCCCGAGGGAGGGCCTGGAGCCATTATCTGAAAACAGAGGCTGCCATTGACCCCTCTCCGCCCCCCCCCCCACATTCAAAATGGAGCTCTGACACAAAGACAGAAGTAGAACACTGTTTATCTGGAAGGGAAATAGGAGTCACTATGTATTTGCTCAGCCACCAGGGTCAGAAGGGAGGATGAGCAGGAAGGACAGTCCTGTCTTTCCCCAGAACTGTGCTTAGTGCACAAGTCTGCTCTCCCTGCAGGCTTGACTCTTCACTGCTGCATTGATACTGGGGCAGGGCCAATAAAATTGGGTGGAGAGACCCTGGAGCTAGGAACACCTCTACCAGCTGAACACTGAGATTCACCTTTCCCCATGAGAAGCCGTTAGCTTTTCACTTGTCTCCTAAAACTAATCACAAAGCCTCTCTCTTGCTCCCCACCCGTCCTAGCCCGGAACCATAGATTGTAGTTCAGGCAGCCTAAGTTAGGACACCAACATTTGTATTTTAAATAAAGTTACCTTCCAACTGTGATTATGAAAAGGGGGTTTCTGGGATACTGGATGACAACGTTAGATGTTAGGTTTCATCTCATTTCGGGGGAAAGGGAGGAGGCATCTACATTGCTACTTCCATTTTCTTTTTTTAATTTTTAATTTTATTTTTATGTAGAAGAATTGGGGTGCAGGTTAGAGATGCAGGGGGTGAAAGGATTCCCCAGAGACAGAGTGGGGAGTAGAACTAATGTACCTATTGAGATACACCGCTAAGGGGACCAGTGGGTAAGACAGAGTCAGCTCCCTGGCTGGGGATCAAACTCAGGCCATATTAGTGACAATGCTGAGAATTAACCTCTAGACCACCAGGGAGGCCCTGGACTACTCTGCTCTAGCACACACGAAAATTCCTTCTAACCCTGAGAGTTTCTACCACTGAGCTTCTGCACCTTAGTGAACTTGCTCCTCTGTGCCAACCTCAACTACACAGGGTTCTTTTCAGGGTCACAGTGTGCGTGTGGCCTGACATGTAACATGATAACAGTAGGTCATATAACATGACCTCTCAAGGTCATGTTCTTCTGCAGACTTCAGGCAGAGCAGAGGGCACCTGAGGTTCTGGGAACACAGAGCTCAGCATCCCCCAGGTACAAGGCTTACTGCCCACTAGGGCATTAGAGCCAGACCCACAGCTGGCGAGGGGTCTGGGAAGGGACACAGGAATATAAAGAGCCAGGTTGGTGCCTCCACAATTTAAACACCCAGTTCCTAGAAAGAAGCCTGGAAAAACCACTAGATGGTGGCGTCCCCTATAAGAGGCCCAGTC
>NW_004567104.1:31287676-31297540 GCF_000260355.1 Condylura cristata
CGGTGAGAGGATTCACCAGAGACAGAGTGGGGAGCAGAACAGGTAGATTGACTAAGTACACTGCTGAGGGGAGCAGAGGGTGGTCAGGAGAGGTCTGCCTCGCCATGTGGTCTCCTCCAGGGCCAGCGGGGATCCAACTCATGCTGAAGTGGCTTTAGCTTCTTAGTGCTGTGCCACCAGGGAGGGCCCACAAATTTTCTATTTCTTTATTCAGCCTTGGGTGGTTGTATTATTCTAAAAATATGTCTATCTTATCTAGGTTGTTGAACTTATTTGCATATAAATGTTCTTGGTAGAGCCTCCTTGGTGGCACAGGGGGTTAAGTCTCAGCACTATGAAGCTATCCACAGCCACTGCAGCAGGAGTTCCATCTCTGGCCAGGGAGCTGACCCATGTGGTATAGTGGACCTCTCCTGTCTCACCTGCTACCCTCCCGCCCCAAGTGTATTTTCAGTGGTTCTGTCTATTCTGCACTGCCTGCCTGTTTCTGGTGAATCCTTTCACCTCTCTGCACCTCTGGCCTGCAGCAGCCTACCCTGCTCCCCCCCCCCCCCAATATTCTTGGTAAAGTCTAATTATCCTAAGGATTTCTGCTGCATCTGTAATTTCTCATGTATGAGCCTGTTCATTTGAGCTTTTCTCCTCTTTTTCTTTGTAAGCCTAGCTACAGGTTTGTCTACTTTGTTTATTTTTTCAAAGGATTAGCTTTTGGTTTCATTGATCTTTTAGACTGTCCTTTAAGCTATTATTTCATTTATTTCTGCTTTTATTTTTATTATTTAACTTCCTCTACTGTTCTTTTTTTTTTTCCCTTTTCTAGTTTCTTGATGTGGGAAATTAGTTTAACTCTGGGTTTTTTCTTGTTTCTTGATATGGGCCTGTATTGCTATCTACATCCCTCTCACAAGTGCTATGCCCACAATAGAATTTTTTAATGAGAAAAACTTAACAACTAAACATTCAAACTCCTAAAGTTAATATAATAGAAATCTAACAACTAGGGAAATGTTAAGAAATGATAATAAGTCTACTAAATGAATGATTAATTATGCCTCCATTAGACATTTATAAGGCTTACTAACAGCTTAACATTGCTGTTAGGTGGATAATTTCCCCCTCCTTTCTAATATACAGTATTGACCAATATTGACTAATTTACAGTATTGACTTCTCGCCTAAAAGTTAGTGTCTAAAGAAAGTAACGACAATAATAACAATTAGACAAGTCAACAGTATAATGGGGATAAATGCAAATATTCCAAGGAGGCATCCTATTTTAAGAAAAAAGGGGAGTAGTGGCCAGATGGATAATGCCGTTCCATTCAGCGACCACCATGCGTGAGCGCGAGGAAAGCCCCAAGCAGCTGACGCTGCCTCAGTGGAGTGGCTTTAAGATACATTGCTGTAAGCCTCTGTCAACACACTCCTGCGAATAAAGATGAGTTCTCCAGACCCAGGGCCCTTTACCCTAGGTTAGTGCTCTGTTCTTATCCTGACTTCAAACTTGAAACTGGAGTGGAAAGCAATGTCTGAGTGTGCAGAGTACTGCTATGGTGCACTGGGTCGGCTTCCAGTTGCACATTGGCGCTGTACAGCTGCCAGCCCAATTAAGAGTCCACAGCTGACAGTTTGCTTCTCTTTGTTCCCTGGAGCCGGGGCTGCTGCTGACCACACTGAAGGGGCTATTTGGTTCAGTTGTTTCCCATGGTGCTGAGATGAAGAGCAGAACCACAGAGAGGCACAGAATGTTGTCTGCAGTCAGTGTATGTTTTGTGAATTGCATAGTAATTAATGACAGGAGCATACAGAGTGGGAATCAACAGGCTTTTTGTTGGTCTCAGTTTTACAGTGCTGAGCAAAATCCCTTCCCTTCTCCATACCTGTTCCCTCATTCTTAGGATGAGGAAATTGGACTTCAGGGTCCCTCTCAGTGTTACTATTCTATGTGTGGAGTGGTTTCTATATTCACTCTTTAATACATAGCCCCTGATTTAATTTTCATAAGTACTATCAATTACTGTCAGTAGGCTATCTTATTTATTAACTTATTTGTAGTATTCCACATCAGAATGTAAGATCCATGAATGAATATGAAATCCTGAAGAATTCTCTGTTGTGCTTATGACCACATCTCCTGAGTCTAGAGTGATGCCTGGCCCAAAGCAGGTGGCCAATAAATACCTGTTGAATGCATATGTGAAAAATTCCATGAATGATCTCCTGGCAGGGAACCCAGATGTCTAGTTATAATGTCTGAGAGGTTTCTTCCATTGGCTGCCCACTTATTCCTGCCAGTGCTTTCTGGGTCCTATACTTTATATTCTGAGCAGCTTAAGAAAAGATTGTGTTGTCCTTTAATCTTTGGCTACACCACCACTAATTCCTAAACTTGACATTGGGGTAGGAGAGACACAAACCCAATTGGACAAAGAGCATGGAGATAATAGTAGACAAGAGAAGTCAACTAATTTTGAATAACAGAAAGCAGCTACAAGACTGGTATCTGACTTGTAAATGGAGAAGATGAGATGCATGTTCCAGCCAGGGAGCCCCACAACAGTCTCTGAGACATCAGGGGTGGGCCTGCCAGGCAGGCGGAGTGCAGGTGGCTAAGGACGGAGGGGTAGAGGTGACCAAGAGAGCAGTCCCCTGAAGCCTCCCTGCCCAATGCATGCTTCCCTGGAAAGGTGAATTTCACTGAAGATTTATATACAGAAGGGCGAGAGGCCACCATCAGTCAACATTTTTGGTGCTTCACTCATAAGTATGAATGTGACTCACTTAAGGATCACCAGGCCTTTCACCAAAGTCTCACTTGCAGAGATCAAAATAAACCAGCAAAAAGGACCAAGAACTCAAAGGAAATAAAATGCAGGCAGGACAATAAAACCTTCACATCACTGTTACATCCTCAGGGAGATAAGAGAGGCTATTATAAGACATTAAAAAGAGCAAGGGAAACACATTACAGAATGAGAATGTGTTTTTAGGAATTAAAAATGTGGTTGAAATGAAACATTTCATATATGGGTTGGAAGATAAAGTCAAAGAAATTTTCCAGAAAATAGAACAAGAACATAAGGAGAGGAAAACATGAAAGAAACTGTAAGAAAATTAGAGAATCAATCTAACAAGTTTTATAGAGACAGCATGGAAAGAAATAAATTGTGGAGAGAAATCCCCAGGACAGAAAGGCATGAACGGCCAACCTGACGTGGTCTTCCACTTGCTTGCCATAACTAATTTTAAGAAGCACACTCTACAGCACAGCATCAGGACATAAAAGGGGCATTCTAAAAGTTCTGAGTGAGAGAAGAAAAAGTCAGTGAAAATCCAACAAATCAAGAAACATAATGATAGGAGACTTCAATGTTTAGGATTTAAACAAAAGTTGGAGCAATTCCTTTAAAATTCTGAGAGTGAATTATTTCCAATCTAGATTTCTATGCTCAGACAACCCATGCAGTTAAACTTTCAAAGTCTCAAAAGTTTAATCTGATGAGCATTCAGTATTAATTAGCATTTTGCTGTCTTCTCAATTTTACTTTTCTTGCTGTTAAAGTAATATGACTTTGAACCACACAAATTAAAATTAAACCTTCAGAAATTAATAAATAGATTTGAGAAATGTCTGAAATACAAGATGGTTTTTGATTGTGGCAAAGTCTTCATTCAAAGTATAGCCAACAACCTTTTAGCCAAAACAGTGAAATTTGAGCCGAGAAGATAGCACTGTTAGCTGATTTGTGGCCTGTTAGAGGTGAAAGGGACTTTGGAATTAATCTAATCCAACCCTTTTATTTTACAGATAAGGAAATGAATTCCTAAAAGAGCGAGGGATTTATTGAAGAAAGGCATAGTCTGGGAAGATGGCAGATATCAAATAAGCATAATAAATGCATTAATAAGAAAATTAAGTCAGAGATTATCCAACTCTCTTAAGTCATAAATAGAAAAGCTGAAGACCCCAAGCCAGTTGGGAGGATGAGTCTTAGTTTTTCAAATTCTAGGCTCAGAAGGCTCTTCACTAAATGTTCTATAGATGAATAATTGTGTCACCCTGGCAGGAAGTCACAGGGCTCCAGGCTCATACTTGCTCTCATATATTGAGATGCGTATTGGCGTCAGTGAAAAGAGAATTTTCAAATTTGTGCTAGAATATGTTGTTCCGAGGAGCACAAGTTGGGAGAGGAGCTGAGATTACAGAGCATAGAAACCAGAAGCTGGGACTTTTGTGACCTTCCAGCTCAACCTCCTCCTCGAGGCGGAGTTATATCAAACTGTTAGCTCTCTTCGTGATAATGCTGCTCCCTCTTGGAGATGAGTTGTGTGGTTCTAAGAACATTTTCTTGATTTTGTAACTTCCATCCACAGTCTGTTTTCTAGGGTAATAAAGATGAAATCTTTTTTCTCTCTCACAGAGCTTTACATATATGAAGACTAGATTAATAATTCCTTAAGCCTTCTCTTTCCAATAGGTTCCTTCAAATGGCTCTTAAGTGTGTAGTTTGCAGTATTTTCTTCATAATACTCTGGATAGGCAATAGTATGTCATGTTCATCCTAACAGGGCACCTCAAATGAAACCCACTCCTTTAGATGCATCTGCCCAGCACGATGAAGCGCTCAGTTCCCACACACACATACTGTACTTCTCCAGGGCGGTCAGAGAGGCTGCTGTTGAAGTCAGTTTGCTAGCTTCTTATGAGCACACAACCTACAAATATCCTCAATCTGATTGACCGGGTCTTCTCAAATCAGCTCCTCCCCTTTCTTTACTTGGGGTTTGGAGACTTCAAGCTCAGAGAATTTTCTATTGACCTTTGTTACCTTTAATTTCCTAGCCAGATAAAGGGTTCCGGACTCTCCCATCCAAAGATGGGAATAATGAGTCCTTCCAATTTTGTGTCATCTCTGGATCTGAAACTAATGCTACAATATGTCCATCCATATATGTGGTGAAAATGGAGCCTATGGAAGGAAGAAAGCTGGAGCTCAGAGCTGTTCCACTGTAGGGTCCTAAGAAAGAGCATCCTGCTGGGGGAGGAACCAGACTTGTTTCTGGGCTTAATTACCACCATGGGGGGTGGGGGTGAGGTTCGGTACAGGGCTTCAAATTTGGCTTAATTTAGTGTTCATTCACTTATTTAGTCAATAAGATTTTATTGAATGTTGGTCAGAGCTGTCCAGGAAAAAAGGAGGGAAATGCAAGCCAAAAGAAGATTGTTGGCTTCTTATCTTTGTGCTCAGGCTTTAGAGATTACCTAGACTAGGCACAAGTTGTCAATATGGAGATGGGTGGGGGTGGGAAGGATTAACAGCTTGGCAATGAACCTTACTGACACCTAGTCTGGAAGCTAATGCTGCTGCTGATGGCAGGCATCCCGCGTGCTCACCTCAGGCTGCTTCCGCTGTGTCTGGCTGTGCTTGGGCAGCAGGCACTTCCTACAGCACGCCATGGCTCTGAAAACCCCAAAGGTGCCTGCCTAGAGGGGAGCGAGGTGCTGGGAGGAGCTAACTACAAAGGACAACTAGCCAGGCAGAGAGAAAGAGAAGTAGTGGGCTGCACCCAGGCTGTCCTGCAAATGGCCCACCATGTGGACTGCAACCCCGAAAAGCTGACTCAGGGGAGCCAAGCCCAAGAGGAGAGGAGGCTCACGGAAGTACAAAGTGCTATCAAGCCTCAGTTATTCATTTCTCACTTGGTGGGCCAATGGGTCTAGAGTCAGGCTGCTAGGTTTGAACTGTGTGTCCACTGTCACAGTCATGAGCAAGTTAATTAGCTTCTTTGGTTCATTTCCCCTACCTATAAAATAGGGGTGGATTACATGAGCTGCCACAGCAAGGAGCTGTAACTTAGCACTTAGGAGACAAAATTCTGCACTGATCCCAAGGATTCGAAATCTAAGAGCTGACTGGAACATTTTTTTAAAAGCAACACTATATTCCCATATGAAGGATTGAAAGATTTAGGGTACACTTTATGTTATAATGTCCTTTTGTAGGGTCATGGATAGGAAGTTTCCTCCTCCTCCTACTAACGGGCCTTGTAGAGAAACAACAGACTGCATCAGGATGGGAAGGAATTTCTTGTAATTGGTGCGGATGGCATGTTCACACGGTGGTAATAGAGGTCAAGGTGTCCACTCACACAGAGAAATTTGGCAAAATAACCCCTGGAAAAAGATTGTATTTCCCTGTGGTAGGCCAGAGAACATCACTCAGTCTGACTGCTGTTGGATACTTTGAACACAGACATCGAGTCGGTCAGGGCCCGGGCTGTAGCATGTACTGGCCAGCTCTTGGGAGAGTGACCTGTCTCCAAGGGGGTGATCCAGTCCCTGCCAGGCTGGGAGTGAATGACAACTTAATATTCCAAAGAAACACCTTCTAAAAGAATTGACTCCCAAAGCAAACACTCATAGTCACTGTCTTCCAGGCCACAAGAGAAGCCCATGGGCATCTTGTCAATTTCTCATCTTGAAGAAGAATAAGATAATAACACACCTTTCTAGGATGCTTTATCACACACAATACTCTTTCATACATATTACATGATTCTCATGGATTCTGTAATTTTGTCATTATTCATCTGATTTCACGGACAAGGAAACTGAGGCCCAGAGAGGTGAAATTTCTTGCTAAGGGTCACATAAGAGCAAGGTCACAAAGGCAGGACTCAAAGTGCAATCTCATTATCTCATCCATGCACGGATTTAGCACTAGCCACTGAGCTAGGCATGGGCAAACAGTCGTGATGACCTGCTTCCCAGGCTTACTCTGCTGGGGAACTCAAACACAGGCGCACCCCAAATGTGACCACAGGGAATAAGTGGGTGCTGGCCCCAGGACAGAGAGCAAGGTCCTTCAGGAAGTGATCTGCTCCCCTGGTGGCAACACTGGGCATGGCCGCAGTGGTGTCTTTTCAGAACTATTCATGTTATTAGCTCTGGCACCCTCCCTGACTGCGATGGGGGTAATAACATTGTCACTCCTGCTTACCCACCGGGCCCTGGGGTCCCGGGGCACCTGCTCTTTCCTATTCCATCACTGTTGACCTCCAATCACGCTGGCACCATCCTGGGGGGGGGGGAGCTAGAGGAATGTTGGTTTTCCAACAAATGACCTCAAATTTGTGCCCTGTATGAAAAGTAGCAGTAACTAAAGAGGTTCCCAGAGTTTTAGAGTGTCTTTCTTAAACGTCAAGTTTTCCACCACAGTCAATTATTGTACGAATTACCCCCCTGATCCTATCCTTCCTCTTCAGAGTGGAGATGGGCCTTCGTCTGTGAACCCACATACCTTACGCGTCCAAGTTGGCCCACTTTTACGTGAGACCTAGTATGATCTGCTTTTGCTGGCTGGCTGGTTTGCTCAGGGGCTGTCACCCCAAGTCTCATGTCTGATTCTTGACACTGAATCAGACATGTCAGTCTTAGCATCACCTCCTTGCCAGCTCACCCACAACCAGAACGAGCCCCCTGGACTCCACTGACTACCTGCTCCCTTGACCACAGGCAGAGTCAGTGATCAAGTTTCATCTTAAGGTGTTAACTTTCCATTCTGTCAGGAACAAAAAGCTAACAGCAGCGTTTTAGTGGCGCGTGGCCACTAGAGGGAAGCAAAAGCCAGGATTTACTGAAGGAAACAGCACCGGTTGGCTGTAGGCTTGAACTGATGGTGGGCCTTACCCTAGGAGGCCAGTTGGCAAACACAAACTGCCCTGTTGCATGGTGCTGGGCACACAGTCGTGGGTGCTCACTGTGTGGGTCCTGGATGAAATTCTTAATTTTAGAGTGGAGACAGCAGAGACTTGAAAGGTTAAGTGATGTGATCACCGAACTAAAGCCCCCCTGCTCTTCCCGGTTCTTTGGCCAGTGTGCTCTTCTCTCCCACATCACAAGAGTTCTCTTCCTCCTCCTCCCTGTCCTCCACAGTCCGACCAGATGCACTACCTGTCCACTTAAATGGCAAAACATTTGGGACAAACTGTGGTCATTTGGGACTCTTTATTACGTAGCCCTGCCAGGTTATTCAAAACCCTTGTCTTGTTTGTTTTCTAGAGGTCTCCAGGTGCTGATCACCCACCTCTGCACTTCTTGATTCTGTAGTGGCTCCCAAGCTCCCTCTCATTATTTCAGAATGTACATAGCTTCTGCTGGGTCTGTCCCTTTAAATTCCACCAGCCTCACACTGGCACTCACAGCCTTTCCTTAGCTTCCCTGTATCATGGTTGGACCCCAACTTCCACTACTTGCCCATAGATTTTCTCTATTTAGCATCCCACGATGGTGGCCCAAAGAGTGCAGGACATTTCTGGCTCTGGACTTGAGTGGACGGCAACAGTCCAGCTGAACTAGTTCTGCTTTTCCTCTCAGGTCCTGTGCCCCCCACTATGGAAGGACAACCACAGCTCTCAGTTCCCCACCTCACATCTCTCCCATAAGATGATAGTGGTCTCGACCATGGGCTTTCCCCACTTAGGAAATAAAGATAAAATTCCGACACGAATTTTTTCCTGTCCTGTATGTTTTGATACCCGGAAATCAGACAGGCCACATCTCTCACTGTAGATAGCTTGCACATGTTTGTTACAAAGCTCATTGGCTTCTGGGCTGGTCGGCTTGGTCCCTGAATGGTCCCTGTTAGAGTACCTGCTTAATGTTATTTTCTCCTGTTCTGTGGCTTTGTTTCAAGCCAGAATTCTGTTTTGTAGTTGTCTAAATGATGGTGAAGACGTGCCATATCACAGCATTTTTCTCTATAATCTTCAGTCTCTTCTTATTTTAGTTGTTTCCTACCAAGTATAGGTCAATACTCCTGACTCAGGACCTGTGTTTCAGTGGGTGGTGGTGGCAAAAGGGGACAGTAGTGATGGAGCTGATATGGCTAAGAGTTGCCTGGAAGACAGGGTGGTGGCTTATTTCCTGGCCTTAGAAGCCTAAGCTTCAGTTCCTCATCAAAAGTATTGAGGTGTCAGTATGAAGAGCTGCTATTTTAGGGCCCTCCCTGGTGGTGCAGCTGTTCAAAGCACAGCACTAAGAAGCTAAAGCTACTCAGCACAAGTTCGATCTCCATTCTGGAGGTGATCCACATGGTGCTGACCCGCCCGCTGCTCCCCTCAGCAGGGGACTTCATCAGTCAGCCTGTTCTGCTCCCCACTCTGTCTCTGGTGAATCCTCTCACCACCCTTCACCTCTGGTCTGTACCCCAGTTCTGTATGCAGAAATAAATAAATCTTAAAAAAAAAGAGCTGCTATTTTAAAGACTGTGATGTACATGAAGCACTTGACATGCAGTTAATGGCTACAGTTGTGTACCAACATACGCAGTCTGTAATATATATGTATATATATAATACCCCTGGTTTTAGATTCATAGCTAGCAGAGAATGCAGCTCCTGAATGTCTGCCACAATCCACATATAGCCCCCCAGGAAATTTGGGTAAAGATGTAGTCCACATTCCCATACCTTTACCGCACTGCAAGACCTTCCTGAACTATGTTTCCACCACTGACTCTATTCTCCCTGCTTTCTAATGCTTGGATAGGTTTTGGGGCTTTGGAGGGGTCCTTTGAGGTCATTCCCTTCCTCCTTTGTGTATGGAGGTGGATCTGGGGCTTTCTATTCTAGGACTATGCCCAGGTCAGCCAGGTGCAAGGTTTCCACAGTGCAGCAGATATTCCCAACAGTCACTCCCCACACCAAACAACCCTCTTTTACCTGGGGCCCAGGTAAAGCAGTAAAACCACAGCTTAAAAATCACCATTGCTTTTGGCCCTCCCTGGTGGCGCAGCGGGTTAAAGCACAGCACTGAGAATCTAAAGCCACTTCCGCATGAGTTCGATTCCCGCCTGCCCAGGA
>NW_004567104.1:31297640-31299281 GCF_000260355.1 Condylura cristata
TTCCACCACTGACTCTATTCTCCCTGCTTTCTAATGCTTGGATAGGTTTTGGGGCTTTGGAGGGGTCCTTTGAGGTCATTCCCTTCCTCCTTTGTATATGGAGGTGGATCTGGGGCTTTCTATTCTAGGACTATGCCCAGGTCAGCCAGGTGCAAGGTTTCCACAGTGCAGCAGACATTCCCAACAGTCACTCCCCACACCAAACAACCCTCTTTTACCTGGGGCCCAGGTAAAGCAGTAAAACCACAGCTTAAAAATCACCATTGCTTTTTAACCATAAAGCACAAAGAATCAAAGAAAAAGACTAAAGCCATAATACTCTAAGCCCCTCAATTCACTAATGAGAATGGCAGGCGATGGGTTCCTTTGTTTGAATATGACATAAATCTTAGAAATTGCAGGACTTTTCTTAAAAAAATGGAATTAGTGACTAATGAGAGCTCGTAGCTGGGCTGCCTTCTCCTCCCTGCAATAACTGTAATGCTCCAGCCTTTTGGGTCGCTCTCCTGTTTAGAAGGAGCAAAATATGAGACAAGGGAGACAATGAAGAACAAAAGCTCCCGTCTCTGCCTTCTCAACCCTACAGCCAGGTGTGGCCAGGGTTTGCTCTGAACTTGGGCTGAGAGGACATTTCTCAGGGTTACAACACAGTTTCCAGTCTTTGCTAAACTCATGTTCCCCTGGAGAGGTCTGGACCTCTCAAATTTTCAAGGACCTCAGAGAATTTCCATCAAAGCAGGGAGTGGCATAAAGCCTCTGCTCAGGCCCACCCCTTCCTCAATAGTGAAGGCTAAGCAGAAGTTAGAGGACATGTCACAACTGACTGGACTGACTGGACAGGGGTCAGTGTCCTCACAGCAGGTGGGCGTCCTCCTGCCCTGCCCTGTGGGCAGAAGGACTGGGAACAGGGCCCAGGGGCTGCTTCTCTTCAGGCAGAGGCAGGAAGTGGCCGTCCATCACCTGCTGGGTTTCTGGGAACAGCCCTGTGTCTCTGTGTGAGGTTCCCACACTTGAACGCAGCTGCGGCTTGCAGCTGCGAGGTGGATTTTTTAAAAATCCTAACACATGAAGCTGGAGATGAGAAAGCCTCCCTACACATCAGGGCAGCTGCAAAGTATAGCAGGAAATTCATTCCCTAGGCATAGAGCCGCTGTGCTACATGTACCATAAACGCCAGTGTTTCCCCAGGCTTCATGTGACCTTAGGTTGCTGGCAAAGGAGGGAGAAAATAAAAGGCCTCAGTGTCTAGCTGTACCCTTCCTATACCAGAAAGAGAATGTGAAGAATGAAGTACTGATCACTAGAATAAAAGAGAATTATTAGTGCATGTGCAAAAACCAAATGTTAGGCAATCCAGGAATGGTGGCGCTTTCTTAGTGTATATTCTTACAAACTGCAAAATTGTAGAGAAAAAGTACAGGCATCACTGGGACCTTAAGACTGAACTGAATCTTCTTTGTTCATAATAAATTCTAAAAAAATATCCTCTACCACCTGCCTCTCCAAACTTTCCCACTGCCCCAGGCCCAGCCATACAGATTGCCAGCCCAGAATATCCAGATGCCTTTGGGCAACTCTCCTCCCCTCCAACAAGGACACTCCTTCCCAGTCTTGTCTGACAACCGAGGGCTCTACGCCTGT
>NW_004567104.1:31299381-31371753 GCF_000260355.1 Condylura cristata
CCCCCCAGCTCCTGCCTGCCACATTCTTCTGCTCCTGTCTGGTTGAACTCAATTTCCACATGTGCTAATTAATTAACTAATTTAGTCACTCAATGAATATGTATTGATGCTTGCTCTTTGCCAAGCACTACCAGGTGCTGGGGCGTCAGCACTGAACAAAATGAACACTTCGCTCTTGGTGACCTGCATTTTTGTAAGGGGAGGCAGGCAATGTAAGTGGACAAGACAAACAGAATTTTAGAATGTTAGTGATGGGCACTAAAGAGGAAAACAGAGCAAGGGACGAGGATAGGAAGACTGGTGCTGGGGGTGCAGGTGGGGGCTGTCTCATAGCTTGTACATCATCTGCAAGGATCCCCCAAACCCCACTCTTTCAGAATTGTTTCTTTCTCACATGCTTCCTGAGTAGGTAATATGTACCTCTCTACAGAAGCATATTAAAACACACTTCTTTGTATTTGTGTGGACTATTTACATACAGACTCAGGACCCCCAGAAGCTCTGTGTCTTTCAACTACAGCCCCTGGACATGTATAAAACATGACTCTACCTAGTCACGCAGTACTTCTGAACAGAGAGCCAACGCTGTCTGCGGAAGTCAGGCTCAATTGCGCATTTGCTTCTGTGTTGCCCCTTGGTTTTCTTTTCCTTCCCCCTTTCTTACTTGTTTTCCTTTCCTGTCTGCAAAACATGTTTTCTTAATACTCTCATCAAAGATATCACTGTAAATGAATTTCCCTTCCCCCAATTACTACTGGGATGACAATCTCTCATCTCTTACGGAAACTCATCTGCAGGAAAAAATAATGTAATTCCTCAATATAATAGAGGAAACCTTCTGTGGTGTTTTAAAAATATGACCACAAATTCTCTGATATTATTCTTCACTGGTACTGAGGTTTAAAATTGTGGTATCAGAGCCTAATTCCCTCCACTGGCGTGTGAGCTGGACTTAGTGACTTGCTTCTAATGAAGAGAAGAATATGTTGGGAGGTGTTGGTGTGTGACTTCTGAAGCTAGCAGACAAAAGCACTGCGGCTTCTTCTTGTTCTCTTTTGGATCAGTGGCTTTAGGGGAGCCAGCTCCCATGTTATGAGGACACTAAGAGGGAGATCCATGTGACAAGAGCGGAGGCATCCTGGCAAGAGCTGTGAGCTGCAGCTGTCTGGAAAGTAGGTCTTCTAGCCCTGTCAAATCTTCAGAAATTGCAGCTCTGGCTGACATCTTGGTGTAACCTCATGAGAAATCTGAGCCAGAACCACCTAGCCACTTTTGGATTTCTGGCCCACAGAAACTATAACAAATGTTTCTTGTTTTAGCTGCTAACCTTTGAGGTAATTTGTTATGTAGCAGAAGATAACTGAAAGCGTTTCATCTTGTCCTATCACTGACACTGATGAAGTCAATTTATGTCCCTAAACCTTAGTTCCTCAGCTGTAAGTAAAGGAGCCCTGAGCCTGAAGAGTCTCACAATTTTCAGACCAGCTCTCTGTTCAGAGAACTCTGAACAAAACACTCTAGAATAACGTCACTTGGGTCAGTGGTGTGTTCAAATTGCATTTTAGGAAGTGATATTTGCACAAGCAGAATATTTTATGTTTTGGAGGGGCCTAGAAAGGCAATACACATTACATGGATGTGGTGCTTCCTAGTTGATGATGTGTTCGCAAGCATTCTTTCTTTCTTTCCTTTTTTTTTAAGATTTAAAAAAATTATTTATGCATATAGAACTGGGGTACAGGCCAGAGGTGCAGGGGTGGTGAGAGGATTCACCAGAGACAGAGTGGGGAGCAGAACAGGCAGATCGACGAAGTACACTGCTGAGGGGAGCAGTGGGCGGGTCAGGAGAGGTCTGCCACACCATGTGGTCACCTACTCATGCTGAAGTGGCTTTATCTTCTTAGTGCTGTGCTTTAACCCACTGCACCACCAGGGAGGACCCTCAAGAATATTTCATTTAATTCACATAAATTTTCATCTTTCATATTGGGAGTTATGGCTCAGAGGGTTTCAGTAACTGGCTCAATGTCATACAGCTGTGCATTCTGGAGCTGGGAACTAAACCACAAACTCTTAGTTCCTAAACTCTACTTTCCATTACTCTCAGCCTCTTCCCTGATGACTTGATCATGTGCCACAGGGAGCAGGGTCAGGAGTATTGCCTGCCATGACCTCAACTCCCACACCCGGCACAGAGTCTGGTTGGCCTCAGAGGGCAGTCTCCCTCCCGCAGCTGTATCTGTCCAGCACCTGAGATGGTCAGACCAGAATGGGATTCTGACCATGGAGAGCTACCGTCAAGGTTGGTCAGTGACAAATGACAGGACGTGGGGCAAAAAGATCAGTGTGGCCAGTTAGATTCCACAGTATGACTCTCCACAGTATGGACTAGGAAGCAGGGGAAGGACACACTTATCTGAGGGTAGTAAAGGTAGCAAAGGAGGAGAGTGGTCAGAGGGGCCATAAGGGACACAGGCAAGCCAAGGTTATGGGGGAAACAGAAACATAGCGTGAGCACACGTGATAAGGAAAGGGATAAGTGCGTGAAGACCAGTTGCTAGGAGGACAGGATAATGCAGATGTAGGTAAGGTAGCTTAAAACTGAACTGTGGCCTTCCCTGTGACGCAATGGGTTAGGACACAGCACTGCAAGCTAGCTGCAGTGGCTTCAGTGTGAGTTCAATTCCCCACCCCAGAGGTGACCCACACAGCATGGCAGACCTCTCCTGACCCACCCGCTGCTCCCCTCAGCAGTGTATTTTGTTGATCTGCCTGTTCTGCTCCCCGCTCTGTCTCTGGTGAATCCTCTCACTGCCCCTGCACCTCTGGCCTATACCCCAGTTCTGCATGTATATAATTTTTTTTTTTTTAATAACTGAACTGCAAGCAAGGTCTCTAGAAACATCCTGGTTAATCTAAGGCCACCCCCAGACACGGGGTTCACTAGGTCCATGGCTCTGGCCATGAGATTCCATTTTCCTCACCTGTCCTGTCTCTAGCCACCTATACCCTGAGCCATCTTGAAAGAGTGCTTTGCCTTTCAACTAAATAAATTTAACCAGATGTGAAATTTAAAACCAAAATTCTGTGATTATAAAATTCCAAGAATCTTAAGAATTACATAAAATGAAACACAGATAGGCAAGGTAGTTTCTGACAAACAATAACATTACTTGTGACGCAAAATAGACTGTTTCATGGCGCTAAGACATAGGAATGATCTGGTTCTTACAGAGTAAGCTGTGATCAGGAACTGACCAACTGTCTTTTAGTTTTGTGCAAAACTAATTGTGCAAAAGAACTGAAACTCAGTCCAGACCAAAGTCATGCAAAGACCAGTGAAGGCTAACATAGGTGCTGAGCTCTGCGGTGGGGTTTGACAGGCAGACAATTAGAGAACAGGCTAGTGAATGTGGATTGGGCTGGGTGAAAGCCAGTGACTCGTGAAAGGCCTTATTTTGTTACATGGCACCTATGGACAAGCCCTTGACCTGCAAAACAGTGGTTCTCTGTAGCACACAGTGCAAAGGCCTGGACTGCAAATGACAAGTCCTGGACATGGTTCCCAGGTCTGTCACTTAGTTGCTATGTGGCTTGGACAAGAAATTCAACTTTCTTAGCCATAGCTACTCCAAATATAAAACAAAAAGGATGCACTAAACAGTCTTCAACATCCATTGTAGCTCTAAAATTGTATAAATGTGATTCAGAGATCCTCAAACATGTGTGCACACACATGTGTAGTAACCACATCACCACATTCAAGCTAACCAGGACACACAACCTGGTCATGAGATTCTTTAAATCAGAACAGTTCCATAAACTACTTTATGTAGATACCTGGCACACGGCTCCTAGGCCCGCATTCTTCTCCCCAAAGGGCCTGAATGGGTGACTAAAAATAAAAGGATCTTCTCTGCATGGTTCATTTCTAATTCCTTCAATTATTTTTAAAATAACTGAAGGTCAAATATATAAATGTTTACATAACTCTGATCTCTTGTCTTCCTTCTGACTCCTTTACAAGCATTTGGGAAAGTCAAGCATTATCTAGCTTTTTTCTTGCAGGTTTTCCTGTGATCGATCACATCCCCACCCTTGAGATTCCACAACCATCGCACTATCCAGCTGACCCTCTCCACCCTTTCCTCCCAGTCCCCTTTCCCTCTGGTAACCACCATAGTTTTGGAGACAAAGAGCTATTCTTGCCGTATTAAGCCTCCAAATTTAGCTTTAGCATTTTGGCATTACCTTATCCTTCTCAAGAAATGGGGGAAAGTCTGCTTCCCTCCCACTCCAGAGATAACATCTTCTCCTTGCCATTTAAATTTCTTTTGCTAAAAGTTTCTTGATGGAAAATTCTCTTGTCTTCTGTTAGTGTCACTGTGCCCTTGAATATACAGCATATCTTTAACAATTTATTCCAAATCTCTCTCTCTCTCTCTCTCTCACACACACACCCCCTTCAGCTCTTCAGTGACATCTTTCTTAGTTTGTGTATCAAGGTCATTTAAAACCATTTTTGAGAGGAATGACCATATGCTGAAATCATATTCTGAGAGATGGTAGAGTTGGGAGGAGGCACAATTTCAAATGTCAATCCATGCAGTTTAAGAAAAACATACCCTGGTATACTTGTACTTGTCAAAAACTCAAATGCCATTTCACCTAACATGTTTGCTTTTTTGTTCTTACTGTCAGAAAATCTGAAGACAAATTCACTTCCAATACCTGGGTGGGGACTTTGAGATTGCTCACAACGCTTTGCTCATTCCCCTTCTGATTTCTTTATTATATTGATATTAACCTCTTCTAAACCTTTTATACCCCTTTTGAGCCAACACTATGGGAAAAGAGCCAACATTATGTTCACATAAAATGTGAACACCCTGAACTTCTTTCTTTTATTCCTCTATCCCCTAGAGAACAAGGCCCAACTCCCTGTGCATATAATTTAAGGTCTCTCTGATTCAATACGTCAATCTTCCCATCTCAACTGTCACCAAGACAGTTGAGCTTCAAGTCATCCTCCCACCAAACATACCCAGTATTTTCCCAACTTTCTCACTTTTACTTCAGCTGCTTTCTCAGTCTGAAATAGGTCCTACCTCCCTCTCCCAACCACACTCCTTTCATCTTCTGGAAATCCTTTTCCATATATTTTTTTAAAAGATTTATTTATTTATGTATACAGGGCTGGGGTACAGAGGCATGGGGGAGGGTGAGAGGATTCCCCAGAGACAGAGTGGGGAGCAGAATGGGCGACTGACAAAGTACACTGCTGAGGGGAGCAGCGGGCGGGCCAGGAGAGGTCTGCCCGCCATGTGGATCACTGGGCCGGGGATTGAACTCATGCTGAAGTGGCTTTAGCTTCTTAGTGCTGTGCTTTAATGCACTGCGCCTCCAGGGAGGGCCCCTCCTTTTCCACATTTAAGGCCAGCTCAATGCAGACTCCCCCATGAACCCCTCCCCAAGCAGCTCTTAACCACGCCATCACTAGCAGCATTGCAGTAATTTCTTCCCTGCTGTTCTAGTAAAATGCTTTTTGGACCTCTATCATAGCACATCTTTTCTTGAGTATTTGCCTGCATTCCTTCATCATTATATGGATTGAAAGTGCCTTAACAGTAGAGTCTGTGAGGTGTTTAAAAGTTCTTAGACAGAAAGGATTTTCAATTATCGTCATTTGAATTTGCTGAAGGAGCAGGAAAGTGTTAGACTCTGCCACATCCCATTTAAAAAACTCCACACCCCTGCTTCCTTCACATGGACTCTCATGTTTAATTTTAAATTTCACACCTTTCTTATTGCTTTAATTAAATGATTTAAATTTCTTTTGGAAATAGAATATTATTTTAATATGTTTCTGAACAAAATAAACACAAAATGTGGAGGAGGGAGTTAATTAGAGAGATGCATAATGGATTGGCGCTAACTATTTTTCAGATAAGAGAAGACAAAGTCTTCTAGGTGTCTCCTCAAGAACATTCTGCCCTTGTTTATTAGTCATAGAGAATTGTGGGGTGGGGAGGGGAACAGGATGGGGAGGGCACATTGCTACCAGTAAAACACTATAGTCCCCAGGACCCCTTGCAGCTAAAGTAGCCATAGTATCAAGCTTTGGCCAATGAACTATAAGGCTGATGGTCACAACTAACCTCCTTAAGGTGAGAAGGATGACATTTCTCTTTTGCCCAACCTGCTCCCTGGCCTACCTTCTATTTTGGTTACAAGTTAGTTCCAGAAACAATCTAAGTGCCCAATGATAGATGCATGGATTAAGAAGATGTGGCATGCATGCATAATGGAATCTAACTCAGTCACAAAAAAAGATGAAACCTTGCTGTTTATGACAACATGGGTAGATATGGAAGGGATTATGCTAAGCAAAATAAGTCAGAAAAACAACTACCAGATGATTTCATTCATATATGGAAGATTAAGAAACAAAGCAGAGGAACAGGTAAAACTAAACCCAAGCAAACTCTGGAGATCTGACTGTAGAGGCGAGATTACTAGGGAAGGAGGATTGAGGAGAAAAGAGCTCAGAGAATAGGGGGCCCAATGGACTACAGTGCTTAGTTACTAGGGATTGCATGGTAACGCAGAGCCGAAGAGAGGAACCCTAGACCCTTACATCATATAGAGTTACAAACTCAGGTTACTTCAATAAAAACATTTTAAAAACTAAAAACAAAAGTAACTAGGATTAAAGAGCCATATCTTCATCAAGAGAAGACAGAGAGTGAGTGGAATACTATAGAACTAATTCTGAGCTTAGCAGACAGCAGAGGGAGACGCCTGATCAAATTTCAAATGATCAAAGCAAGAGTGAAGGGGTGTTTTTCACAGTTCGTGTTCTAGTATTCTTAGAAAACCCAGATAATGTTAGTACAAGTTCTCTGCCTTAAAGAAAAGATGAAAAATCAGCAAACTGGTAGAAGAAGTAAATATAGGACAATTAGAGTGACTGAGGACGATTAAAATTCAGAGAGAATATCTGTTTAAAATATACACTCTTCAAATTTACTTCATATGAAATGTATAATTGTTCATGAGCTTAATATTTACAAGAATGTTTTCAAGTTTACTATGTTAGAAAAATGTTCTTTACATGGAACAGTCCCCTATTTGCCAGACTGCACAATCATGTAGTCTTTTTTTTTTTTTAATTTGCATTCCTGAGGAGACTCTTTTTAATGCTTTCCCACTTGTTAAAAGACCCAAACAGTTCCTTGGCAGCAGCTACAAAAATTGCAGGAAAGTGCTGTGATGGGATAATGGGGATAATGAGCCTGGGCTTAAGTGTCAGGCCCATTAAATAGTGATGAATCCCAACCAACTCAGCTTTAACCCAAAAGACAGTCCAGTACTTCTCCAGTCCTCTCCTTTCTAGCTTTTCTTTATCCTGAGTGAAACTACTTTATTTCCATGTTGCCCCAAGCCCCAGACTGCTGGGTTCCCATCCTCTGGAACAGCTCAGTCAGCAGTCCTGCAGAGTGCCCAACATACAATTGCATGCCCTTATCTTCGCCTGCAAACTCTGGTTGCTCTGTGTTCTCTGATGAACCTTAATCCTGCAGCCTATTTATCTCCCACCTAGGAGAGGTGAAGCCACCCTCTTGTGGACATCTGTCCCCAGAGTCTGTCCTGCACAGGAAGTACAAGTCTAGACATCTTTCCAAGCCTGCTTTCATCTAAACTGCCCAGTGTCCTGTTCCACAAGGTCAAACCCCGGGAGCCCTTTTCATCACAGTTCTCTGGGCTGTCTGCTTGTCCTGGCTTTGAACCTTCACTGGCCATACCAGAAGCATGAAGAATATTTTCCATTCTTCTTTTTCTCCGCCAACCAGTTCTCTCCCTAGCTAAATTTACTGGTTCCTCTCCTCCAGGGAATTTTCCTAAAAGAATATAATCTCGGTTTCTCTATATATCCAGTTTCCTCCTTTTTTTCTTTTTTGCCATCTAGTAAAGAAAATATGCTTTTTGTTGGTAATTAATACAGTAATTCAAATATTTAACAAAGTGTTAGGATGATATAGCTCTATCTCTCTATCTATCCATCCCATATGTATATTTCAAATGCATTTCTTATAGGCAGCATTTAGTTTGGTCTTTTTAAAACATACAAACTGACAGCCTTTGTTGTTTAATCAGGATGTTTATTATTTAATTTATCAGGATTATGATTAGGTTTTAGTTTATTTTCTCACTTTGTTTTCTGTGATTCTCTTCAGTTCTTTATTCCCTGCCCTTTCCTTTTCTGCCTTCTGGATTGCCTCCTGAGAATGTCTCACAATTCTATTTTATTGCCTTTGTTGGTTTTTATTATGGGCTGAATTATGTCTGTCTCAACTTCCTATGTTGACATCCTAATCCACAATGTGACTGAATATGGAGATAGGGTCTTTCAGGAGGTAACTAGTGTTAATGCAGATCATAAGAGTGACTTCTAATCCAGTAGCACTGGGGTTCTTACAAGATGTAGAATGGACATGCAATCTTCTTTCATGTGATGTAGAGGAAAGGCCCTGTGAGGGCACAGTGCACAAGTCAGAAGAGAGCTCTCACCCAAAAACAAATCTGTCAGTACCTCCATCATGGGCCCCTAGAACTGTGAGAAAGTAAATGACTGGTTGCCCAACTGTGGTATGTGGTGCACTAAGCCGATTGTAGACTGTAACTCTGTTTTATTGTTTTAGTGTAATTTATGGTCCCTATTAAGTGATCACAGGCTACCTTCAGGTGATGTCATATCACTTCACGATAGTACAGGAACCTCACAATAGTGCATTTCATTTTCCCTTTCTATGATGCTGGTGTTGCATATAGCTCATATTTATATGTTACAAACTACACACACCATTACTACTGTTTTGCTTAAATAACCAGTTACGTCTTTTTCCTTTTTTTAAATTCCCCCAGCTTCTTCATTTTATTTGTTAAATTTTAAAAAATAATTTATTTGTATTTTACATGGTTGTTCATTTCTTTTCTGAGGTGTAGTTCCCATAGAATTTCCACCACCAATTCATCTGTGCACCATCACCATAGTCTCTTGCCAGTTTTCATTTTCAAATCCATTATATTTAAGATATATCAGCTGCTTTCCAAATTATTTTAAATGACAAGTTTCTAAATTCTCACACAACATTGGCCTCCATTTTTTTAGCTTCCTATAGCACTTTCCTCTCTCCCCAGTCTATCTCCAAAGCAATACCAGAGTTTCTTCTGATTGTTTTCTTTCTTTGAAACAATTTTGGCATGACAGCACCCCAATATCAGTAGCAATCCTCGAATAACCTTACTTTGCTGGAGTAATAAACATACTGCATATAATAAAAATGTAAAGAACAAGAGAGCTTAAAATATTACTATTTCCATCTGTTAATACTTTCTTGGTGTGTGTTTTTCCATCCTTTAGTTTCAGTCTCACTGCATTAGACCTGTATCTGCCTCGCACAGAGTACCTATTTGCCTTCTGATTAAAAGGTCTATTTAGAAAGTGTTTTTATTTTAATTAATACATTACATCCTTTTGCATTTATGGTGAATAATGATAAACCTGGACTTCTTCCTGATGTTTTTGTTGTTTGTATTTTCTGTTTGCCACAAATTCTGTGTCTCTTTTTTTTCTTTGCTCTCCTAGATTTATCAAGACGACTTTATTTTTTCCCCTACGGATATTGAAGTTACATATTCTATTGCTATTCTTTAGATGGCTATCCTCACATCCTCCTTACAAATTTATATTTTCCCAACAAGATCTAAGTTAATTCCCACTTCTATGCTGTCTTCAGGTCTGGCAAGATCTGTCAGAGCTTCTTACTCAGTGTCCTGAGGAGCCATTTTGTTTCCTTTCCAATGGCTGTTATTCTTTTTAGTACTTGACATTAAATTCTATTAAACAAAATGTTTTACTGTTGCTTTTACTTACAATGCCTTTTTGCATCTTATTGCTCCCTTCTGGGTTCAATTTTCCCTTTAAGGGTTTATGAATAGTAAAATTTCTAAAGCATCTACTAAACATATGGATTATGTTCTTACATGTAAGTAAAACATCTTTCCAAATATTAGTCAGTGACTCTACAGTACAGGATGCAACGAGTTCATATCATTGTACCTACGGTGTACATGTACTGTACAAAATGATTCCAGATGTTATCAGAAGTAATGAACTAATAGCTCATGTCTTATGAGACTCATCAGGATGCTCTACTCTCAAAAACTGGTTCCCTGAGATTGGAAAGTTTCAAGAACAAGATGTCTTCTCATGTTTACACTCTGACTGGACATTGCCATTAACACTGGCCCAACATACATAGGGCCTAGTAGTCACGGGCAAGGCCATGTGGAAATCAGGTAGTGGGCATAACAGAAAGAAATCAATGAATTAAAAACAAATAACATTAATTCAATGTATATGCTTGAAGTTCACATATACACATACACATAGACACATATATTTGTTAAGTAGATCCAAAATCTGAAAATCTAAGATAGAGCCAAAATGTTAATAATCGAGTTAGAGTCAAAATACAAATTATTTGCAAATAGGACTTGATATTAACTGCTAATGTTAGTCTGGTGTTTATCAAATCTTTCTGGATCTGCCTTCTGGACACACAACTTAATTGTTTTTCAGGCCTCTGTTGGCCGAGTAGTCATGTGACTAGTTTTGACCACTAAATTATCTCCAGGTAAGGTCATTTAATTATGGGTTAAGATGCTTCAGAATTCTCTTTCTGTCTGGGGTGGTAATTGGTAACTTTAGGAACTGGCTCTTCAGCCTGGACCCTTACTCCATAAGGTGAACAGGCCCCCTGCCAATCCTTAATGGACATGTAGTGTTAGCAAGAAATACATCTTTGTTTTAATGCAACAACAGTTTAATTATTAGAGTTGTCAATATAGCATAACCTAGCTTATCCTGACAGGTACATCTGCTTTCTTCCTCATATTTGGATGGAAATGTCTTAGGGATGTGCACTGGCAGGAGAACAGGAACACTTGAGAGAACAGCAGGACAGTAACATTTAAGAAGGGAGAGATAAAATGGGGTCATTCTAAGCCAAATGTAAATATAAACATATTTAATGTAATTTGGGCAGACTTATTGGATTTTATTGTTGTTACTAGGACCACTATGACTAGTATCATCAGTTTTATTATTTAGTTATTCATGTGTGTATGTATGTATCAATACATATGTTGGTACGTCACTGTGTGTGTATTGGAAGTATAGGACCCCCCCTTCAGGTGTTGTTATGATACCACACTCACCACCTAATCACCCACAGCCCACCACCACAGTCCATTATGCTCTCTCTCCATTTATTCGTTTTTAAAAACAAGCTGAAGATTACGGCTCTTCATGCCTTGGTGTTGTATAAAGACACAAAGGCAGGAGTTAGGTCCTTCTAGGTTTTGGATCTCCCAGTCTAATGGCAAAAGTGATGTCTAGTGCATTGTGTGCTTGTTGCTTTTTGAATACTGATATTTCCTTTTTCCAACTGGACAATAGAATCCTTGTAGTCAAGGACCACATTTTACATTCCTTCTGTAAGCAAGACTTTTGGAAGCGTTAAAGCTCAGTACAATCAAGCCTAAGGCTAGCTTCACTTGCTACTAGGGGTTAGCCTCAGGACATATTGTTGACCATTCTTGAGCTGACTCAAAACAGACAATTCTCACATTTTTATTCCCAGGGCTTCAGGAAAGTTTAACCAGAATGATGGGCATGGGGATGGGTCATGGCAGAAAGAAGTGCATTTTCAGTCTACTCTTTGGCACTTCTGTCCCTCTCATCAGCAACCATCAAAGAGAAGCAAACCAAATGTGAGACATTGCTCAAATGTAATGTCTTACAACAACAGCTTCATATTTGGGGATATGTGCTTTATTGGATTTATTTCCTGGTTCTGCTATTTTTCCTTTTTCAATGTCCCACTTGCCATTCTTAATTTGAAATGATTTACAGAGCCCTGATAGTCAAGTGGTACACATACAAACTAATATGTGGCTAATGGAATAAAAATGTGTTAAGGGAAATGTTGGCATTTATGAGGACTCTCTGAATTGCCAGTAACTTAGCCACATGAGAGTTTTCTACAGCTGGCTGTGCACCTGGGCTTCCAGTCTCCACTATATCCTTGGAATTTCTTTATTAATTTCCAATTTATCAGGGGAAGTCCAAAAGGCCTATTTATCGAGGCCAGGAATCAGCTGACTCAGACCAGGCATGGGCAGAAACCCCTTGGTGAGCTCACGAGTTGACCCAAGAAAATGGACAATAACCAAATGCCAAGTTTGATTTCTCATAGCCACATGAAGAATGAATTTGTTTGCCATGATGCCTTATTTTTTTATTGGCTCCTGAACTAAGACCTGAACCGCAACAAACTTGTCCTATGCAGCTTTTTCTGGAGAGCTAACCAATGTCATTTGAGGCTGAGTTGCTATGGCAGGCAACTCTTCTAGACTTTGGCTTTCAGACTATCTAAGGCTGAGCATTGGATGGGGGCTATTATGTGATGAATGAGAGGGTGTTTGTGTGATCGCACGCAAGTACCTTGACTTGATTTCAGCCCCAAAAACTTGTCTCTTGAAGGCTAACTGAAGCAGCTGAGACCTAGTTTCTCCTTAACTTGAAGTCTGCTGCCTCAGTTTAAATGCGTCCTAAGAGTTTAGGAACACGGGTGCTGTGGAGATACATTTATACTGCATCTGCGACTGGGCTGTCTTCCTGATCTCTAGGTTGAATATATCTAGGGCCCAAGGAACAGAGTCCATGTGAATTACTATCACAAGGCTCTAGCTTGAATTCCTGCATCTTTTTGTCAGTTCTCTGGCGCTCTGTTCTGTTTGTGACAAAGAGAACTGGGACACTCTCTCTGCCTTTGTGCCAGAGATGGGTTTGCTACCTAAGCTGGCATGGCTGGAAAGTATTCTTCCTATTGCTGCTGAATTTGAGGAGCCCTGCCGTCTGCTGGGAATTGAGGTAAGTAACCAAAGGAAATTAATATTTTCAACGTTTTAAGGACAGAAAAAAGACACTGTAATGCCCCTCTGGGCTTCTAGAGATTTTTGATTTGTGTATTTCACAAACTCTTGGTTCCTGCATTCATTTTATATTTAAGAATCTCAGCATGTAAACTTTGAGGGATGTTTGGTCACACCATAGGGGAGGGTCTTATCACCATGAATAAAATCCAGGTTTCTCTAACATAGGTTAGTCTGAAGCAGGAAGGTCCCCTTTCATTCTAGCTGAAGGTTGGAGGAGTCATACTTGACTTCTCGAGCGTATTCCTGGCTCCCTCTTAGCTCCACTGGAGAGATGAAGTTGGGGGAGCGCCTATTCTTCCTAGAAGAAACCACTCCTCCTCAAGTCTTCATTCTTTTGCGGGGGGAGGGGGTGAATTAAAAATATTTTTAAAACTTTGTGTGTCCTCAGCACAAACCTCACTCACCACTCCCTCGTCATCAATAGTTACAGCCTCATCACCACCACTACCTGCGAGAGAGTGATTTCATCTTGCTTTACTTCTCTGAAGATGTCAGTCACCAGAACTCCCTCATCCTTGCACTCCCTAAATCCCTTTGAAGCTAAAATTTTTTTCTATAGTATGTATCATCATCTAGTATGTACAGTCTCACCAGAATATTGGCTCCTCTAGGGCAGGAATTTTTGTCTATTTGGGTATTTTTGGTGATTGTTCTTGTCTAGAATAGCACCTGGCATGCAACAGGTGTTCACTAAACATATGCTGAATAGTGACGTTATTGATATATAATATTTATCGAGAGTTGCTCATTATTAACAGTATCCAGTGTGGTGTATTTTTGGAAGAATGATGCTTCATTGGCCTCTAAGGATGTATCTGGTGGTACAAGGAATCCTAGAATCAAAATCACAGTCCTGTGGCCATGAGCCTTGAGATCCCTCCCCCATGTACATTTGCCAAAGAGACCAATGTACTCAATGTGCTATTCTACCTCAACCCACTGTACCCTTCCCTACCACCACCCTACTTGCATGTATTCTTTTATAGACAATTAACCCAGGAGAAGTTAATTAGCAGGTTTCTGACTATATAGCCAAATTTGAGGTGTAGGGCATAATGGGAATTGGCATGTGGTGAGGATCTAAGCAATCATCTTTGTAATACATCATACTCGTTGGGCTAATTAACTTTTCAACCCAATTTTTCAATCATTCATTTCCTAGAAGCTAGAAATGCTGTGTTGATGGCCTTACCTAGCAGGCAATGTACCTGTCAGCTCCCCATGTAAACTTGTGCTCTGCCACTGATCTGGAAATCACCGCTTATATTTTGCAACACCAACCAATCAAATCATTCAACCCTGCACAGATACCCTCTAGAATGACATTCCAACTCCGAGCCTGTCTGGGTGGCCTGCAGCAGGGACAGAGTTCTTTCATCATTTGTGATGGCCTGACTTTAAGGTCTGTATCTATGGTTCTCCAACATGTTTGATGGTTGGACAGGCCCAGAAACACCAACAAAATTAGGCAATATGTCAGCACCTTTAATAGCAAGTGAGAATATAGGAGCGTGTGGGAAATGCCTCCTATTTCCATTGAGAACTCTCAGTCAGCCTGAAATCAATTTGTCACCGACTTGTTCCTTTGAGGGTCAAGATGTCCAGGGAAATCCCCATGAATCTGTGGATACCAGAGCCATGCCTAGAAGGCCATGCTTATGGATCATTCTCAGAGTAGGAGGACTTTATCAATGAAAGCTAAATCCTACTTCTACATCAACTTGATTACAGCCCTGCTCCCTCTCCCATCCCCAATATTTCCTTTTACCTTGATGCAAGTCATAACATAACTCCGCACAACCAAATCTGAGACCTTCACACTATGTTTGAGTATAAGTCCACCACTGACAGACAACTAAACCCCGTAGAAAGCCTTACAAATGGAATAACACTCCTTGGAATACATCCACCATCCCAGAAACTAAAGAACACAAAAACTCTGTCCTCCATCACTGCTATTTCTGAGTCCTCTAAATTCTCCCTGTGGCTACCACTATTCATGGCAACATCCATCCACAGCAGACCTGGCATCCTTGGTGGGTGGTAAACCTGGATAGAACAGCATCTGTGCTGCAAACCACCTCCCAGGCTTGCAGAGCCAGGATAAAGTGTTCAGAGGACAGGTCTGAGGTCCAGCTGCCTATATCCCTGAGTCTGTCTTGGTATTCCACTATTTATAAAGCCTTCCTCAAAGCAGAGGGGAGTCAGGGTCTGGGGAGTCATTGCTGAGGGAATCAAAGCTGCTACACATTCAGGTGACCCAATATAATAAGAGGAAGGGGTGTCTTTCTGGTGCCATCTGGACAACAGAACTAATTTTATCCTTAACTTTTTACTGTGCTTTTGGCTTCCTAAACTTGTCTTCCTGTTTGGATTATGAATTTGTAATTTATTTAAAGGGCTCACATCCTCATAAAATCCTTTCTACTGGCCTTGAACACATTTCCTGTGACATGAACTGGGGTATGTGCCAGCACACACACGTAGTTGGATCGCGTCCTGTATCTTTTTCTCGTGGATCTTCTCATATTGACCCAACTGGTGAAATCCTCTGCATCCCAAACCATCCCCCCACAACCCAACTCACTTTCTCAGATGCTCTGCCTCTGTGTAGCTGAGGGCATGAATTCTGTTTTAGGGAATAATGATTTTCATAGCTTGTGCTGGAGTCTAAAGCTCAGCAAATACACATTTGCCAGGGACCTTTCATCTCTCTGGAAGCTCTAATCACCCAAACCCGTATATTCCATTTCACAGCCGACATGGAGAATGTCCACAGCAGGATCAGGTTCTCTGCTCCCCCTGTTAAGCTCTGGGCTGCTGATGCCCATCTCTGTGCTCAGAGTACAGCTCTGTCCTTATTCTGCCAGGTAGATTTTCTTTCCTAATGACACCTAGTGTATGTTTAAGCTAAAACAACTGATCACCCTGCTTTCTTTGTGCATAGAATACAGACAATGAACTGGGGAGAAGATTACAAGGGTTTATAGTCCACATGTAAAATATACTCAAGTGTTCTTCAAGCTACACAACTTACACAGTGATTCTACCATATGCCTCTTATCCATCTTTGAGAATAAGGTTATTTCTAACCTATTTGTGTCCTTACTTAGTAGATGCATAATAAATGCATACTGAAGAAAGAAGTGACTCAAGTGGCAGAGGACGATATCAGAATGTCAGTGGGTTGAGAGACAGATGAGGGTAGTTTTAGAAATTAAGTTTCTAAAACCTTGGACTTGTCAAAAACAGTATTGGATCTGAAGAGGAAGAGATTTGATGGTAACTCATGGATCACTGTGTGTGAGATTCACTGGACGATCAGACTCTCTTGCTATGATAAGTCAGTGTAGGACTGGAGAAAGATAACCCCAGGCAAGTACTGGAAGGGAAGGATTCATCTTTCATGTCTATGATTGGTCTTTGGTGTAGGTAAATACCCAAGACTGTGATTCACCAGTTATCGAATTTAACAAAATGACTTTGATTTTGTTGTGTGCTCTAGTGACACAGAAACCTTTCAATGATCTCCACTAATGCAATGGAAGCAATGGTCACATCATGAAAATGTCATTACTATTTGCCTTTGGAAAGTATTATGTATGCTCTTCCCCCACCAGATTTGCTTCAGAATGATTATTTCTAGCTTAGGCTAGTACTAAAATGAGTTAATATTTTCTCTGTACAATAATACCTGGTAATAGAAGATGAGAAATGTGTGTATGGAAGAAAAAAAAACTGGGCTTAGTACTTGCCATAGTTAATAACCTACGTGGAGGGCCCTCCCTGGTGGCGCAGTGAGTTAAAGCACAGCACTAAGAAGCTTAAACCACTTCCACGTGAGTTTTGATTCCCGCCTGCCCCGGAGGTGACGATATGGCGTGGCAGACCTCTCCTGACCCGCCCGCTGCTCCCCTCAGCAGTGTACTTCGTCGATCTGCCTGTTATGCTCCCCACTCTGTCTCTGGTGAATCCTCTCACCCTCCGCATCTCTGGCCTGTACCCAAGTTCTGTATGATTTATTTATTCGTGGATAATCTACTTGTAGCAAGTGGCGTCTTGTATTGAGCTAAAGGTAAAGAGCAATGCTGTGGCCTGGATTTTAGTGCCTTAGGGATAGATGTGTAGGGAAAGCTACAGTGGGTGTGCTGGGGAAAGGTGGTGAGGAGCAGACGGCAACTGGGGTGCTTACCCCTGACAGCACAAGGAGGTCAGACAACTGCTTGTGATTGAGCTTTCTGACCTCTAAAGTGTAGTATTATACCTGTTCTGCCTACCCAACAGGATAACTTTGTCAAGAGAGATAGTAGGCAAAAGGACTAGTAAGAATATTAAGTACTAGGAAAATGCAAAGCACTAATAGTCAAGCTATGAAGTCATTGTTGTCTCCAACTTCTCATGAATGTCTTTGGCCTAACGCCTCACTGCTTGTGGTCCAGGCTGTGGCTGCCCCTAGGAATGGACACGTCATTTCTCAGGTGGTAGTTACATTTTGACAGTTATCTTCCAGCTGCAACAACCTCACAGTGGCCCTCACAGCGGGGCCCCTGGATGTGGAACGTCAGCATTATCTGGGATTTAGTACAAATTCCTGGAGCTACCCAGGTCTTCCAAGGCATAGACTCTGAGAATAGGCCTACCAATCTATATTTTAATCTGCCCTCCACTGTCTGTACTTCCTATCTCCCTTTCTTGATTTAGTTTTACTTCATATATCATCTTTGAATATTTTGTTTGCTTACTTATTTTGTTTACAGTCTGCCTCCCTTGTTTACAGTGCATGCTCCATAGGCAGTGTGTTTTGTTCACGCTGGATCCCCAGTTCCAAGAACTGTGCCTGACACCACCTACTGTGCACTCAATAAATATTTGTTGAACTAATGATACATGAGAACTGTGGAACCTGAGAGATAAAAGCCTTCTCAGTGGTTTAGTTAACTGCATGCTCTTATTATAATTGCAACGTGTGCTCTTTAGTTTTCCTAGGCATGAAAATAGTGTACTGATTGATCCACATGCTTATGTGGCCAGCTGGAGTTAGAGGCCAGTCTAAGGGTTTGCAGCAGAATAGAGTATGGCGTAAACAAAATTAGAGTATGGAGACAAATCGACTAAGAATAAAAATCAGTTCTATGTTCCTGTCTTCTTTCTGCCACTAATTTGCTTTATCATCTTGGGCAAACAGACCTGGGTCTCAGCTTTATCTGTTGATCTCAATGATCTCCAAGGTTTCTTCCACTTGTAATTATAAATTTAGTCATGTTTTACCTGATTAATGTATGTTTCCTCTAGTAAAGCTCTGTGAGAAAAGGGATTGACTCTTTATTCACCTAGTTCACAACGTTCAGTACTTGGAGCATTCAAATATTTGCTGATTGAGCAAATCCCTATGAAAACCAAATGGAGGCCTCAGCCTTACGAGCCAGTGCTTTGCACAACGCCATGTAACATGGACGTGGGTTGCACGTCCTGGCCCGGCAGGGAGAGCCAATCTCACAACAGCAGGATGCCGGCTCTGCTCCTCCTTCCCCCTTGGGCACAATGGAGTTGCACAATTTACTAAACTGAGGGGCCAAGCTGCCACTGGGCAGATGTGGGGTTTGAAGAAGTCTGGGTCAGAGACTTGAAATTTAAACACTGACCTGCTATTTTCTAGTAGTGTGATGTTGTACAGTGATTTACTTTTCTTGTCCTCAGTCTCCTCATTTGGAAAATGAAGCCAGTACTGCCTGCCTCTCAGGACACTGTGAAGATTCGAGGCAAATTCCATCAAGTGCCTTCCTAGCACCTGGTGTGAGAAGGGTGTCCAGGAAACGGAAGTCTCCTTAACTGCTTCTCCTTCTCTTCCCCTTACAAGATTTCTAACAATGCTTCTTTTCCAAGAAGCTGGTTACTAGCTTATGGGAATCTCCAGGGTTAAAAGGAAATAGGGGGATCAGTGTGTTTCTTGGCCTACCTGGCAGTGCAAAGAGTTAAGTCTCATCATTATCAGTTCAATCCCTGGCCAGGGAACTGACCCACAGGACGCAGCAGACCTCTCCTGTCTTACCTGCTGTTCCCCTCAGCAGTGTATTTCACTCAGTCTGTCTGTTCTCCTCTCCCCTCTTTCTCTGGTGGGTCCTCTTATCCCACCCACCTTGCACCTCTGGCCTATGTCCCAGCTCTTGTATGAATAAATAAAAATTTTAAGAAGTGTTTCTTAAAATATCTACCTTTGTAGACACATATATATGTGATTTCTCTGAGTAAATATATTTGCTTCCAATTTGCAAATGGTATTTTGAGATTTGTACCTTCCTATTGCTTGATAACAAAGGTGCAGTTTTGTAAATAAAATTTAACATGCTAACATTGGGCCATGCTGAGAGCAATCACTGAAAAGAAAGCATTTGAACTTGGTGCTTCGACTTTCTGCTGCCTTTGTCTCTTTCCACCCAGTTTCCTCTCCTACTCCCTGGCAGAATGAATTCTCTCCTGTTCGGGTCCTGCTCCCTTCACTCTCCCCCACCACACTCATCTGCTACATATGGCCATTTTTATTCTGGAAAACAAATTCTGCTGCTAGGCAACCAGAAGAGGAAAGTGCTAGGGTTTGACATAACTCCCACTAGTGACTGCAACTGGGGTGTGCTGCTGGCGTGCCAGACGTGCCTCACTGCATCTGTCCCCAGCTAGACAGATCTTTCCAGAAAGTGGGCTTGAGATGAGGTGGATTCTTGGCAGAGAGTTAAGGGCCTCAGCACTCAACAGAAAGTATTTATAAATCACTGTATATCAACAGCCTGCTTTAGAATCATTTTATTAGAACACATTCAAGAAAGTGACATATGGAAAAAGACAGCAGCAATTGTCAGTCATGCAAATGCCCGTGTTAAGAGTCTCCATTGGATGTAAATTCAAGTACAAAGACAGTCCTTTCCTGAGCCAGGTACAATTCCAGAGAACGACACTTCGAATCGTGAGTGCGTTTCCTCCGCAAAGTTCAGAACACTGAACAAGTCCCATCCTCACAAAAAGATTGTGAGATACATTGAAGTGTAAACTTTCAGGATTTTAAGGAACCCTTTACCCAACCCTCCCCCATAGCCCAGCTGGGGGAAGTAAGCCCAACTTTGGGAACTCTTAGAAATAAGATTTAGTCTATTGAAAATAAAGCAGTGGCCCTTTAAAAAAATTAGAAAATGAATACATATATACATATATATATGTAATGGAATCATCTTTGCCTTTTTCCTTGGTGTGGGGTTTCCATGAAATTTGTTTTAGGGACTGGGATTCTCTTGAGTGTCCTGGGAGATGGAGGATTTTTTAAAACTTTTTATTATGAAAAATTGCAAACATATACAAAAGTGGAGAGAAAGGTCTAATGAACACCCTCACACCCAACTGGTCTTAACCATTATCAGTATGTGGCCAGGTTGTTTCACTTAGTTCTTCTCCCACTTCTTTCCCCCACCCACCCCCCCACAAGGTAATCTGGAAGCAAATGAAGGCTGGGAGGGTAGTTTTTGATCCAGAGACCTAAGGATTGAGTGAAGTTCGGGAGAAGCTAGAAAACTGTGACAAACTTGGGAGGCTAAAGTAGATGGAACGTTTGTTGGGGGCAAATGTCAACGTCTGGGAACAGCTAGAATTAACTTTCATCTTCCATAACCATATCCATCACCTGTCCTTTTTCCTCCCTCTTTCTCAGGATGTGGAGGAAGCAAGTTAGATTAGAACAATAGGTTTTTCCAGTTTGGGGGCCACTGATATTAGAAATATTCAACCAGGAGAAAGACTCCAGAGACAAGTACCTCCTACTAATGAGCCTGTCTGTCCACGTTGCCAACCTGTAGTTCAGCAGGGGCCTGGGGGTGCCCAGTGTTCATCTAGGGAGTTGGGGCTTGGGGTGGGTAGTACACTGAGCCATGGGGCCTCTCCCAGGTCTCTACTGTTCCACCATTTTCAATCGGGAGAGATGCTCAGCAATCTTGAATTGTACCCATAGAGAAGCAGGGAGCCTGGAGGGGTGTGCCCATGGCCCGGGGCAGACAGATTTTGCTTGGAACATGTTGCCTCTGAGCAAAGGCTGTACCCCACAGCAGCCCTGCCAGAGCAGTTTCAAGAGAGGAGGGTGATGGGAATCCAGGAGGGAGGTCGCAACGGCGGCACGGCTAACCAGGAGAGCTGCAGGGACAAGTCCCAGGCTGTGTGCGCTAAACGTAAGTGGAGAAAGGATCTCCAGGTCCCAGATGCCACCGAGGAGCAAGGTTGCCATCCTGTTAAGAAAAGGGCTGGGCTCTGTGATTTGCATTTGACTTTGCAAAAATCTGCATGAGATCCCTTAGCCCTTCACAGAAAACAGTTAAACCATCCGTGCAACCTACTGTATCTCTAGCAACCCAATGCACAGAGTGCAGCCTGGCAAACATACAATCGTTGTTTGAGACAAGGAGACAGAGTGCTATGTAGGACAGTCCTTGGTCTGCAGGCTGAGGTGGTCAACCCGGTCCAGGATCCAGCTGAGGATCACCGACTGGCCAGTTTTCTAACTTACAGGGTTCAAACCCAGGATTTTCCCTTGCATTAGTTCCCTGTAGAACAGTCCTCTATAGCTTTCCACAGTCCCAGACAGATAAGGAATAGAATGAGAATACTATCAGCAGGGAGGCATTAAACAGGAGTCCTCATAGTGTAATCTGTGATAATTTCATACCCTTGTTTTGTTTTCTTGTGTCCACTCTTTAAGGGTCCCTATGTCTTACCAGTAAGTCTTATGATCACATTCAGTTGGGGGAAAGGTGACTGAGAACAATGTACCCAATTATGCAGCAGATCTGGCAGCAACAGATTTAAAATTGCTAGTTTCAAATGTTTCCAGGCTCTCTAACATGTGATAATCTGTAAATTTTCCAAGGCGGGCAGCTGGTGCCCGTGGGCTGCAAGGCTGGCTGAGAGAGCCCATCGTGTGAGTGAGCAAAGGAGCCTGCTTGAGAGGCGGCTGCCGTGCCCAGAGTGGCCCCATCTACTGGGCATCTGCACGGATGGCATCTTTGTTTCATGGCCAAAGAAAGTCAACGCTTCATGCTACTGGAGAAGTGAAATATTCTAAAAAGGTGTGACTCTTGGCCAAGAAAAAAGCTCATGAGAAAGGTGAATATGGTCTCACATTTGACTGGGCTCAGCTCACAATGTCAAAGGCTGCCTAACAGAAGTAAGAAACTCTTGGTAAGAACTCCAGATGGTCGGAAACTGCTAGCATACAGGAAACACTGCGGCATCAAAGTTCAAATAGCAGTTATCCTGAACTATGAGGGAGACCAGTGAGACTGAGGGTTTCAGAAGGGAGATGAGATTCTGAAGCAGGCTGTGCACATGCCTTTGTGAGTAATTCATGGTGAACGTACAGGGTGTGTGCTGAGCTCACCTTCGACAGGGCAAAAGGAGCTTAGGCATTTTAAATCACATTACATTACTGGGGGAGGAAGCTTGGCTAATCTGCCATATCACCATTCATGGCCATTACCAGTTTAATTTATAGATGTGCTAGATAATGTCTGTAGAATATATTTTAGTGGCAGAGTTTAATAGTTTTAAATGCTGATTTTGACATTCTGTTCAAATATAAGTGGTGTTAAAATTGAAGGGAGAGAACAGTTTTTTAAAAATAATTTTTACTGTCATTATTATAAATGGCTTAAGTTTATTGAGAGTTTACCACATGCCAGGCAAAGTGCTGAGTGTTTGGCATGATCATTTCACAGAATTTGCACCACAACCTTTTGGTTGTAATACCATTACCCCATTTTGCAGGCTGAACCACCGAGAAGTCCTGTCCAAGATCACACAACTGGCGTGGAGGGTGAGACCTGAATGGAGGTTGGTTTGACTTTAAAACTATCCTAATCATGGTGCTATGCTCCCCAAGTAAAGGAGAATCCATCTGCTAAATTATATTCATGTTTTATGTGTAGCGGATTTCAAAGGTCATGGAAAGATCCCTTACATATTCTAAAAACCAATCTTATCCTGAGGACCTAACTAAAAGTGCTTTGTGTTACTACTTCACTACATATATTCTTTAGTTTTTACAGAAAAATGTTTATCCACTTTTAATCCTTCCAGTTGTGGCTGTCTTTGTATGCAAATATATCTGATGATGGTTTGGTATAAAAGATATTTAAGAAATAAAAACATAAATGCATGTAAGCAAACTGAACACTTACTCTCTAAAACCCTGCAAAAATGCAGACCCATTTACTTAGGAAACCATTAGTTTATATAGCCCAGTTGGTATCTGAAAGAGCTGTTACCCCAATATATAAATTGTGACTTTAAAAATGACAGTCATTCACGATCTCATTGAAATAATTTTTTAAAAGTCTGGCCTAGGCAAGGACTAATGGGAAAAGTTAAGATGAAATTGTGTGTGTAGGGGAGGAGGGGGGGGGAGGCAGGGGAGGGAAGGCCACGTTGAAATGTTAATAATCTCTATTATTTAGAAAATAACTCACAACTTGGAATTTACATATACATTCCATATCCAGTCACCCTATACATTTGGTATGTGACCAGGTCTGAGGACCCGGGATTAGCAAGGACCCGGGATTAGCTTGCTGGAATGTTTTCCTGGTTATTCTAAGGATCACCTGGTTTGCAGTCAATGAAAAACCCTTTTCCACTCCACCCCTGGGGCTTTACAGCGTTTCAACTGCATTTTCACATCTGCCTGCTCTCACTTTCTAGCAGCAGTTCTCTTTGGCAAGAACTAGTGAGACTCAGTAACAGGAAAGTTGCTTTTATTAATCAGACCTCCCAGCAATTTTTTCTTTCGGGGGAAGGGAGGGATATATGTTGAGCTTTCTTACATCTCCCCCATTGAGGTACAGTTTCATAAACACTTATTTAATCTCCTGTAGGTACATTCTAATACTCGACACTTATAATTTGAGCTTTGTCATTTATGGAGAGTTGTTCTGCATCCCTGGGTTGTAAGAGGCATCACTTGACATCCAGGGGTATAAAATAGCCATAAATGGAGAATGTATTTATTATATGAGAAATTTATAGCTTCTCTTTTCTACCAGGAATTTGAGGCAACTATTTGCGATATATTTTTAAAGGCATCTCCAGTTGATAAATGTTCTGGGTGTCTCTGGATTAGGAAGCCACTGAGGCAGGGAAATACCTGAAGTACTATTCCCACAACTAAGTCACAGTAAACAGTCCGCTCTACTCCTGACTCATGCCAGGCTCTCCACCAGGCAGAAGAGAGTGAACCATTGACAAGGGCAATACAAGGAAAGTGGATGTCCTTGGTATTTAAATTTAGACATGATTTTTTCCCCTAGCTCTGGAAAGGATCTTATACCACATAGGTCAAAATGTTACTTTGTCTGTTTTTACCTGAAATGCCCCACTTGTTTACATGAATGGACTTGACTGGTTGGAGAGAGCCTGCGTAGTAGACATCAGGAGGACCTGAGCTCAAACCTCAGCCCTGCCACTTTCTGGTTGTGTGACCCTTGGAAAGGTATTAACTTCTCGGAATGATTTTTTCTTCATCTGCAAAATGAGGATAATGACACTTACCTTGATGAATTGTTGTGAGGATCAAATGGAAGATTATATACAAAATGCCAGGCTCAGGTTAGGAGGTCAGCAAGAATGACAGTTGTTAGTGTGCCTGTTGATGCTCTGAGTAACTTCCTTCAGATAATCTTTGTGCTTTTCTCAGACTGCCCAGTTAGAGCCAGTGCTTGAAAGGGAAAGGCTCTCATCTCTCCTAGTAGATGGGGTGGGAGCTTGTCCTAGGTGGGACTTGATATGCTGTGTTTATCTTCCACCACACACAGGGAACTCTGCAAATACCCTATCACTGGTTCAAAAGAGCTGTTCCCCCTCCTCAAATTTCAGACTAGAGATCAGGTTGGATATTTGCCTTGATGCTACCATCAGAATTAAACAGAGATACGGGGCAGTAAAAATATTGAATTGTGCACCGGCAAAAGACAAAAGCACTGTGAAATATGTTTTTGGATTGGCTCTTTTTCAAGGATTGATTGATTCTGGGAACTTACTGTTCAGGCTTCCTACTCTGCCGGAAGGGCCTCTTTTTGGTGCTCATGCTCCCTCCAGGGCTTCTTATCCCAATCTCTGTGAGGCTGCTTGCTGCTAAGGACCGTGGCTGAGCAGCTTAGTGATGAGCAGGGGGCCTTGGAGGTGGTGCAGAGGTGCTCTGCGGCCTGCTGCTCCCCACTGAGCACCAGCACAGGTGCTCCCACCAACGCACCACCACCCTAGCCAAAGGAAGCCAGCCGCAGCGAGGAAGAGTTAATCTTCCTGTTTCCTCTTTCCACCTCTGTCTGTGCTCAGGGATCCCTCTGAGGGAACTATGGAAGGAGGCAGTGTGGAAAAGCATCCTTGAAGATATTTGTTTCATATAATTTTTTCTTTGTTCCAAATTTAGAAAGGTTAGCAACTGCCTCTATACCAAGAATTTTATCAGAATCAAACTGTCCCTTTCTGCTTTCACAGAGGGACACAGGGAGTGGGGAGTTGGTCAATCTGCAGTCTCTTATGTGGAAACTTGCAGCCCATTCAGGGGCGACACCTCCTGTATGGATGCTCTGGGTCCTGCCCTGGCTCCAGTGCCCCCCCAGAGTCAATTTGGAAACTCCTCCCTGTGACATCACAGGGAGTTAAAACCAAACTTAAAACATGTCTGCTTTCTCCTTCTCCCACTACACACCTCTTAATGAACTTGAAAGTACATTTCAAGTTTTTTCTTACTTTTTCTCCAAACATCTGAGTTTGGGGAAAAACTCATGAACATGTTCCCTTGTTACCCCACCCCCACCCCTGAATTTTCCTTCTCTTTCCTTTTTTAGGTCAAGTCTCCTGACCTTCACAACCAAATCACAACCTTAACCTTGATTCATCCCTCAAACCAACCCAAATTCACTCTCCCATCGCTGTTTCTTATCTTAAGATAGTGAGGAGGCATCGGCCACCCTGGTCCCTGCTTGGCACCTACTTACGCCCTTGTCCCTGGTTCATGCAGAGGGAGCATCTCAGCGACCATCTAAAAATTGTGTCTCTGTCCTTTAAAAATAGTATTTATTAGGCTTTTTTTTTTTTAGTTAATAAAGTAATTTGTCTTATCATAGAAAATTTGGAAAAAGTCACCATCTGGAAATAACCACCACCTGGAAATAACCACTATTTATATTTTGTGTTTCCTTCATATATCCACGCATGCATACATATGTGTAGGCACACATATGCATATATGCATACAAAAGCACAAAACACACATATACACACATGCATGTCCCTTTGTTGTATTTAGCAGTAAAATTATTTTTCATATTTAGAGGAGTAAGGGAAAGGAACACCTCTTCTTCCTTGGGAAGCATGTGGGAAAGATAAGCCCCCAGGCAGTGGCTGGGTCAGACCCTTCACCTGTAGGGCCATAAGCATATGCCATTGTAGTGTCATGGCCTGAGGGCCAGGAAAATATGTAAGATAGATCTGTGGACCACACCATGTAGATGAATACGACTTAGAGAGCTCATGGCAGCACATTCAGAGACATACACAAATTCATAAATATATACAAACAGAAGTTGTACACACAAAACATTTCACTCAAATGCCTGTTGAATGCTGTCTGTGAGAACCTAACTCTGACTCAGTGCACTGCAGATAACACAAGGTATCTTCAGTTGCCAAGACAAAAACTAACCCAAACCAAAGAATAGCAAATTGGAAGAAGCTGTTGTCTCACAAAATGCTGAGGGAAGGGAATCTGGGAATCATTTTAACAATGAAGTAGATCTGTTCCAACAATACTTTTCCTGGGGACAGAAATATATTCATCAAGACAGAGAACTAATTTTGTAGTGGTGCAGCTTAGGTTGGTAAAGAAAGGAGATTGGGATTTGAAAGATCACAATATTTTAGTGCAGATAAGCACACATATATACCAGAAAAAAAATTAGAGGAGAGGATTAAAGACAACGAGGGATCCAGGAGAGAAACAGGACCAGAGGGAAGGGGCAGTGTGTCCGAGGGGGGAAGGGGCAGTGTGTCCGAGGGCTGCAGGGCCGAAGGAAGACAGTGTGGTTTGGGAGACATGCTTCTCCTCTTGACGCTCCCAGGAGCTGACTTTAGATATTGTACGAAAGCCCAGTGCCAGGCTGTGGAGTGTGCAACACTGTGGTGATCCTGTGGGATGGTATTTCAGCAAAAAGGCAGAAAATGAAGAAGAGCCAAGGTAGCTTAGAGGACAAGTTGATGATGAGGGTTCTCAGGAGAGGAGCAGGTCTGGGAGAAGGTAGATGGAAGATGATGAGTTTAGTTTCATTTCTGTTGGGTGGCATGCAGTGAGTCACCCACGTGCAGATATGCCATAGATGGGTGGAGACACAGTGCTGGATCTGAGGTGAAAGACAAAGTCTAGAAACAGCTCTTCCAACTCATCATTAAAAGCATAGATTTAGGCTGAGCGGTATAAAGTAAAATACAGAGAACATGACCTGGTTGTCAAGGAACAGTATTTAATGGGGCGGGGAGAAACACTGGTGCAGTGGTTCCGAGGTGGGATGAGACTTACTGTGCAGCAGCAGTGAGCCTTGCAGGGAAGGAGGCAGGGACAAGCTGACAGCGAAGAGCGGCTGGATGTGATCAGGCAAGGTTAGTGGGCATTAGAAGAGAAGTTGCCAGAGCAAGGCCTGGTACAAGTGTGGACTCTGACATTATTTACTATGTGCCAGATACTGTAATAGATAGTGAAGTAGCATTAAGAACAAGCCATGGTAGTCAAGGAAACTCTCAGTGCAACAAGGGAGAAAGGCAGACAGGCGATCAATGATTTGGTAAGTATAATATGTTGAAATGTAAATTTGAGGGAAAAAGGCAAAAATTTTCTAATGCTGAGACTGAGGAAAATCAGACACCAAATAGCGAACATCCAGCAGAAATAGTGCGTGTTGCGTCACCAGGTGCTCGCAACTGCTGTCGGTTTTCTTGTTAACCACTTAGCCTCTTTAATTTCAGGAGAACTTAGCCTCTTTATTTCACTGCTGTATCTATGTTCTGGAACAGCACTTGGCACACAGTAGATGCTCAAAAAATGTGGATAAATGATCATGAAACTCCTATTAGGAGCAGAGGCATTTCAGAGAGATGATCTTGGAATTTTTGTTGCAACAAAAGAACTGAAGTTATTATTGTTGAAGGTGGAGAGAATCTAAAGAAGGAAAACAAGGAGAAGTTCAAATGCAGAGCTTAATGAAAGCATGAAATAACAAATATGTGTTAGATGGCAGAGGGAAGAGAAGAGGTGTTGAACAGATAAATATACTAGAAGCAGGCAGAAAGGAAGAAAGTCAGATTATTGTGGACAGATTACCCTTAGACTTTGAGTCTAGAGAAAGGAGGGACTAAAAGGACAGTGATGCCTTAAGGTGAAGATAAAAGGAGTTCTGTAACTATCACACTAAACAACCTTCATGTTCCTTGGTGGCTACTCAATAAAGTCTAAATTTCTTTGACTGATGTCCAAAGTCTGCCATGATGATCTAAGTAATCATTCGGGCCTTATTGCATGTAGTTTATTTTACCTCATAAACCCTGAATTTCAAGCAGTTACATCCACTCTGCATACTCCAAACTTATCCTATACCTTCCTTTCTCCCTTACTCTAATCTTGCTGTTTGATTCATTCAGAACAACTTTCCTTCCAACTTGCAACACTAACGGCCCCTGGTTAAATTCTAGCCTCTTGGTGAAGTCTAATGTTGAAGCATCTCTGCTCTTCACAAACTAGCAGTGCGATTAAAAAAATGATACTTGATGCCATTTTCTAGATCTCCCTCTCTTACCCAGAACACCAAGTACATTACCCTGTGTTTATTCCTGATTTATTCACTTAAAAATATTTACTAAGTACTTCTTATGTACTTGTCAGATTTGGTGATGTGATGGGAGAATGTAAAACAGAGATCTCTGTCCTCCTGGACTGGAAGTCTGCTGGAGGAAGCAATCATACAACAACACAAACACATAATTACTATGTGACAGGTACCAATTCTTAACGGTATAGAGTCACGTGAGAGAGGTGATGTTGGGAAGAGACTTAGAGTCAGGACAGGCTAAGATCATAAAGAAGAGAGAGCAAAAGGGGTGAAGGGTGCATGGGATGGGAGTTAAAGAATTTTCCAGGAAAGGGAAACAAAGGCCCTAGGAAAGGTTCAGATCATGTGGCCCTTACAGGTGCTGTTGAAGACTTTGCTATTCATTCTAAGAACAAAGGGATAGTATTGAAGGGTTTTATTCAACAACTTGCATTTAAAAAATAATCACATTGGCTGTAAAGTGGAGAAGAAACAGTAGGGGGTAAGAGTAGAAGCCATGCCCAGGCAGAAGCTCTCCTGCCTTCACCAAGTAAAGCTGAACTATTTGAGTCTGGGCATCAGTTAGCAGACTTCTTTCATAGGGCACATATGACAGAGCAATGACCAGGACTACAGTAGGTTATACAGATACTCAATAAATGCCCAGAGATGACTGCGTCAGTCTTTTGAAGTCAATCAAAAGAAAACAATCAGAATGAAAAACATTTAGTTTCACCTTTACAAATCATCCCACTAATGCAAAGCATAAGCAATAACCTCAGGTTTCTGGAACTGTAGGTTAACGCTCCTGTCGGAATAAGCAAGTGCTCTAGATGACTAAAGGTAAACGCGACGCTTTTGCTCTATTTAACTGTTTCCGGAATACCTTTATATCTCTGACTTCTTAATACAATTTACCCTTCTTTGTCAATTACAAATACCAACATGAGGGCCCTCCCTGGTGGCGCAGCGAGTTAAAGCGCAGCAGTAGGAGGCGAAGGCCACTTCAGCATGACTTCGTTCCCCACCTGCCTCAGAGGTGACCCACATGGCGTGACAGACCTCTCCTGACCCACCCTCAGCAGTGTGCTTCATTTATCTGCCTGTTCTGCTCCCCACTCTGTCTCTGATGAAGCCTCTCACAGCCCCTGTACCTCTAGCCTATATCCCTGTTCTGTATGCATAAATAAATCCTAAAAAACAAAAACAAAAACAAATACCAACATGAGCAATAATTTATGATATAATACAAAATACAAGGGATTACTCAGACACGTCCAGGCAGAGAGCTTGTTCGAGCCTTCGCAAAGTAAAGCCAAACTATTTGAGTTTTCATTCCTTAGCTGACTTTTGTTTTTGTAGTTTTCTCACTTCCTCTTTTCCTCAAAAGCTAAGCCTTTGAGGTTATATGTGTCTAGGCAGAAGGAACTTTCTCCTCCCCTAATTTTCCTATGGGCTAAGTAATTAGATGACATAGATGGTAAGAATTACATGTAAAATTAAGATTTGAGAGAGTTGATGAATGGCTACTTAATTTTTGTTAAAGACTTTCTAGATGGATCTATTCATCAGAAAGTAATGTTCTAAATCCTGTCACATAATGTATAATGTACAACAGATATACTTGAACAACAGATATAATGTACAACAGATATACCTTTATGGTTCTTTCATTAATCAGAGATATACTTAGGGATTGACGGGAGTCTATATTATATATAAAGTCTCCATCTTGGTACACTATTCTGTGGTGATAAATAAATGGTGAATTGTATTGTAGTTCAAAACATGAAAAATAATTAATGTCTCTGTCACATTATATAAACAGTTCTTACAAATATGTTGCCTTCAAAATGTCAACTTATATATTCATCAAGGCACAATAAAGAGTTAAAGGACTAGCACAGAGCAAGAGCAGATATTTACAACATATATAACCAACAAAAGACTAAGATCAGAATATATGAAGAAATCCTAGAAATGTATAGAAATCACTAGATAAATAGGCAAGAGATTTGAATAGAGACAGCATAAATGATAAAATCCAGTAGCTCAATAAAGACACGAAAGGTTATTCAACATGTTAAGTAATAAGGGAAATGCAAATTAAAATCATAAGTAAATGTTACTATATACCCACCAAACCTGCAAAAATGTGAAATCTAATAATATCAAGCACAGGTAGAGATGTACAGCATCAGAAACTCTCATATATACTGGTAAGCATATAAATTAGGAACCAGCATTTTGAAAAATAGTTTACATCATCTAGTAAAGCTGAGGATACACACACATATATATGTCCTTTCACTATTCAATTTCACTCCTAGTTTTAGACCTTAGAAGAGAAACCCAAGTACATGTGCACAAGGATAAATACAAGAATATTTATAGCAGCATTGTTCACAATAGCCCCAAATATCCCAGGTACAGAATAGATAAATAAATTGTGGAATATTCATACAATGGAACACTATACAACAACAATGAATGAACAGCTATACATATCAGCATGGATGCATTCCATAAAAAGAAGCACTGAGCAACAGAAGCAAGATATACACACACCCTCACACACATGCACCTGTGTGCACACACACACAGTTTGACTCTAGTCATATGAAATTAAAAAACAGCCACATTGAAACTATATTGTTTAGGGACACATACAGAGGATGTAAAATTATAAAGAAAAGTAAGGACGTTATTATTATGAAGTCAAGAGAATGGTTACCTTTAGGGGAGAAGGACAGGGTTGTGACCAGGGAGGGGCACACAGGGGGCTTCTGGGAAGCTGGCAGTGTCCTGCTTTCGTGACCTGCATGGTTATTACATGTATGTTCACTGCATGGTTATTACATGTATGTTCACTTTATAATTATACATTCAATTGTTTAGCAGTTTTTATGTATTTTCAGCATATATATTTTACATTCTAAAAATTTTTAAAAGTTGAATATATATCAAACGTTTATAAGTAGGAACATATCTTATCCATAGAAATAAAAGTATAAATAACAGTTGGCAAATCAGATAAGCCCATAGCTCTTATTTAGCTAATAGTATGGATTAAATACTCTACATTTTAATAAAAGTAATAGAAAATAATATGGTTGCAATATTAGCAGTTAAACAAAGCATACAAGAGCAATCATGATTAAGGATTATTTTTAAGTATCTGATATCAGATCGGAAAAGATAACACATACGATATACTAGATTGCAAGGCTGGAAGGAAACTGGCACTCATACATGGCTGGGAAGAGTACAGTTTGGTTCAACATTACAGAGGGGGATTTGAAAAATGTCTCAAAAATTTTGAAGCATATTCCCTTTGGTAATTCTTCTAGTTGTACTGTTAATACATTCACAGCTCACAAGTATGAGAAACTATATGTACATGGACATTAGCTACAGCCTGTTTGTAATGATGAAATATTGGAAATATCCCATCAATGGGATGTTAAGTAAATCATGGCTCCCCAAGTTGTGGAAAACCATGAAGCCACCAAGAAGAACGAAGTACCTCTACAATAGCTATGAAATTATTGTCCACAGTTGATACATGGAAAAAGGAATAAAGCTATACTTACTGTATATAATCACCGAAGAATAAATAAGAGTATGTCAGTTTTTATAGCTCTAAAGAAGAAGAATACCCACAGTCTGAAACTTGTATGTATATCACTGCTTCACAACTTCATTTTAAAAATCTTGAATGCACATGTTGAGTATGAGGAAGCATTAGAAGGTTTTGGTAAAGACATTAAGGAAATTTCTGAATAGCTTCTATCAGCACTATGAGCACATTTTAAAAAAGGCTATTTCTACATCAAAACAAAACAGAAGTATCAGTACCATTGCTTCTTTACATCCTACATGACCTTTCTTTAGGTGTCAGTAACAGAGAAAGACATGGAGGTAGAGTTAAAGAAAAAACCAGGACAGACCTAAGTGCCAATGCACCCCAGAGGCCACAAAACCCAGCACATTTAGGATCATACCAGCACAACAGGGGCGGGGCTAAGCAGGTCGGCAAGGGCTTTGTTTTGTTCACTGACACACCCTCTGCATCAAGAACAGTGCCTGCCCTGCAGCTGGAGCTCAGTGCATTGCCAGTGAGTTAATAAATAAGATAAACGTAACATACATCAAAGTCCTGAGGGAAAGATAAAGAGTTTTTAACTTTTTCTGTTGCTCACTAAATCAGTCTGCCATCCAGATGTAAGGTAGCAGCAACAGCAAAGAGGAAGCAAAACTTTAAAAAGCCCATTCCTGCAGCTGAAACAGGAGACAGGAGAAAGAAAATAAGAGTGCTTGTTTTGTCTCGGTTAGTACATGGTGAAGTTCAGAGGCCAGTGCAAGCCCCTGCAGTTGGCCGGGGCAGAGAGCAGTGTGGGACTGGAGATCCACTAAGTGCTCCAGAGCCGCCACGCAGATTGGAAAAACAGCCCTGCTGAACAGCTATATATCTTCCTGCAAATAGCAATATCAAACAGAAATTGGGGCATTCAAAAACCAATGACAGCATTATATAAAAAGTGGAGGTACAGCACGAACTTGGAAAACTCAACTATCAGCCCTGACCTCTGGGGAGGATGAAAACTGAGCATCAGGCCTGACCCAGGACATGTGTGCTCCAGCACAGCCAGGGTGAGGTCTGTGCGGGGCATGGCAGAAGAAAGGAGCGGCTGATCAGCAGTGGTGGGAACTAGGGAGGCCACACCTGGAATTGGTGCTGTGGCATGTCCCCACAATATTCTAATGGTGGGACACCATAGAAGACATTCAAACTTGTTTCTCTTACAAGGCCCTGCTCGCTGATAACAGAATCATTTACTCTCACCGCAAAGCCACGTCCCAGTGTTGCACTGGTTGTGGCAGAGAGGGGGCTGGTAGTCACGTTGTCAGCAGTGACCAAGTGATACTGAGCTCAGCTGCCAGGTAGGCAGACCCCAGGCAGGCATTTCAGTCTAAGCTCAAGACCAACCAACAGAAGGGGACCACCTGCTTACCCAGCATGTTTTCCCCAAGGGCCCAGGGGATAACATGTCAGACAACATGGCACGTTTTACAGCAGAACACGCATAGGGAAGGGCAGCTCCTGGAAAGCACAGTCACTTCTTCAAAACCCCACCTGCACCTGCCTATATCCAGCCTCCCTGCTTTGCTCCAGATGTTCGTTCTTAACAAATTTTTGCTTCAAGTCTCTAAAACAGTTCATGCCCATACCCTGCAGGAGAGCACAGCTGCAGGTACATACGCCTGGTATCACTTATAAATTATCCAGAGTTCACCTTTTTAAGAACAGTGTTTCCAGGGGCTCTCTCCCCTTACCACTAACTTTAATAAGGTAATTCATTTTGTCCTGAACTAAAATGACTTTCTCTCTAAGTGACACAGAAGGAATGAAAGGGTGAGTGGCACGAGAGACTGGGCAGCACGCTCTGATAAAAACTTGCCCAGAGAGCCACCACTTCTCTCTCGGCCAAGCCCCCAGGCCTCGCTCTGCAGCGCCGCCCGCCCTCCCCGCCATCTCTCCTGCTGCTTTCACCAGCAGAATGCAGGCGATGTACTTACTTGGGTCTCGTTTGCCTTGCACTGTCGCCAGCTAATCCACTTTAACATGTCGGTTTGCTCTGTTTGCTTTCTCCTTTGACCAAAAATTTTAAAAACAGAATTTAGATTTGTGCTGGGCTGAGGCAGGACTGAGCTGATCTGGAGCTGCTCTCCTGGCACCTCACCACAGGATCAGCCTGAGCACATTTCAGTGTTCACCGCCAAGCTCCGAGAGCCCAACTGGGAATTTCCTTCAGAGGCTTGAAGACTGTCTAGGGCAGAATCACACCCCCGTCGAGGTCGCTATATGAGTCACAAGTACTTGGTATCAAAGATGCTGTGGTAGGTTGTAGTACTGGGGAGCTACCGTGTCCTCTGCCACACCCCAGCCCAGGGGATACTGCACTGGGCTACAGAACCGCTCTGCAATTCACCTTGGGTCGCTGTGGATTTTCTGGGGCTGAGGCAGGGTGGCACAGAGCAGCTGAAGAAGAGTTACTAATAGTGTAACTATAGTGGAGATCCCCAGGATCTCCAGGATACTACCAAAGTATCCGTACTATGTTTTAATCCATTTTAGCAGGGAAAAGACTGGACTTGGGTTTGAGTCGTTGGTCTGTTGTTAATAGGTTCTGTGGCTACAAACAACTCATTTGTTCCTTTTAAAGGAGACAAAAGCGAGGACTAGGTTTCCGATCTTCATCCCCCAAGAAGATTATATTCAAAATTCCAAACTCACCCAGAGGTCTATCTGACCTCTGGCCACCCTACAGCTATCACACACGGATCTCATCCGAAACTGGCAAATCACCTTTTCCAGTTTCCCTCTTCTACAACAGCTATGGCGCAGTGCTGCCAGGAGAAAGAAGTGAAAGCAGGCAGCAGAGGCGCCCAGAGCCTCCTGAAGTCACTTCCCGGAGTTCCTGCAATTTGCCAACTTCCCAGGGGCTGCTGTGTTTTATGAGGATTATTTGCTTTTCAGATGACTGACAACATTAAAGGTGGATTTCTCAAGGTCATTTTACAAATGGTGGGGCAGAAATAAAAATATCGTATAAAATAATGTTGCCATGAGTCTGCACATGAGCCGGGGATGCATTTTTGCAGTGTACTGCATTCTTGAGCTGTGCAAAGACGGGAAGCTGATCATTTATTCGAGCAACTTTTTATTGGAGGGAATCTTATGACTTCAACTCCTTGCACTTTATCAACTTGTTCTGAGAAGCTGTAAAATCTGACTGTTTTCAGGGGAGGATAGATGTATGCTTCCCAGGGGTAACAGAGACCTACAGAGGAAGCCTTCAGCATCCCAGACACCAGGACATCTGCATTTTCTTGCCCACTGTGGTTCCCTTCCCTCCTCCAGGCACTAGTCTACCACAGATAAAAGTAACAGTGGAACTATACTAGGGCAAAAAAAAAAATCTATTTTCAAACCTAAACTTCAATTCTTCAGAAAAACAAACACAAGTTGGGCTTTAAACCTTCACGTGAACATGATACTTTGTTTTGGAGTGACTACCAAATCCTTGAGAAAAATCAGAATGCCTCTGTCTAGCATTTAAGCAGCAATTGTAACCCACTGTACTGGCAGGCGTGGTGTGCCCCCGAGATTGAAGATGCATAGCTTATAAAGTCCCAGCTTAGACTTTAAATATATATCTACTTCAACCCCTGGTAAAAAGAAGTATAATCATACACTCTCTTCAGGCTTTTATTGAAGGGTTAGAAAGTGCTTTGGAGGGTAACATAAATCTCTGACTATAGAGGAATATTTTGTGGACCCTCGGGCCCCCTCTTCTTCCCCCTAGACAAAGGGCAGAGTCATAGAAGTGCTGAGGATTCTAGCCTAGAGACTCACTGCACTGTCTACTGCTTTAGGATTCTGCATTTAATGGGCTGTATCTCCCATGGGTGGCTCACCTACTCAGCTGTACCACCTGCTAAATGTAGCACTCTGTCACAGGAACATTCTGCAGTCTCAACCCTAGGTGGACTATCTTGATGGCTTTTAAGAATCTGTCAAGCAAAAAACTGTTGCCTCATGGAATCAGTTGGATTTTTATTGGCCCTGACACTGCTGAGTCCTCACTTTTCCAAATGTTTGCTTTTCTCCTCAGTGGCAAAATTCAGTGATCTGTGGGCCCTTAAAACTCCAGGGAGCACATTTGCCCACTTTCTTGCATGGAACTACCTGCAGTCACTGAGACAATGGCCGAGGACATGTTTTCTTTACTCCAGATACCCTTTCTCAGCTAGTCTTGCAAAATCCTGTGAAGCAGATATAATTGTCCTCACTGTTCAGTCTAAAGGGCTGAGGCACACATGACTCCATGCCCCACTCCAGATCATGCAGCAAGTACAAAGGGGGACTGAATCCACACTGCTTTCAAACCCCACCTCTTTATGCTATGTGCCTTCCTCCCGGCAACAGATACCTTTGCACCCCACCCAGCTTCCCTTCATGCCAGGGCAGCCATAATCCCTATAGGGAAAAGAATTCCTCTTATCTAATTCAATCACAGCATTATCTTACTTTCTCTTGGAAGATGTACTGAGCAGCATTTGATCTTTGATGCAGTAACAGAGGATGAGGATACCATCCTTTCTCTTTCTGGGTGTTTACAGTTCCTCTCCTGCAGAGAGTACCTTAGAGGAGGGTAGGGACTTGTTTGTTCATTGTTGTACCCCCCAGTATGGAGAACAGCACCTGTCATGGAATAACTAGGGGGCCAACACAGTGCATGGACGAGGAGGGTTGGAAATGGCTGACGCAGGGGCCAGGCTTTCAGCTGTAAGCCACTCTGTCTACAGCCCTCCCACCTAGTGGCCTGCTAGGTGCTCCTGGAGTGTGGGTGCAGGATGCTATCTCCTAGTAAATGAGGGGAGGTCCTCTATTCTCAGACGCTTGTGCAACCAGGCTGAACTTTGTAAGGGGCATATGCTAAGGCAGTAAATGAAACTAGAATCTTTTTACCTTCCACTTACTTGGGTCCTCACCATCTCTAAACTGAGTGTCTCCCAGTCAGTAAAACAAAATTTTGGTTAATTCCAATACACCAATACACTGGCTTGACATCTCCAAGTTTAAAAACCGTGAGTTAGATCCTAAAATCCCTAGGCTTCTCTAGGCAGTTTCCTGTCGCCCTCTAGCACTTTGCCATTATCAGTCCATCTTATATCCTAGATCACATTCGCTTGTTCTTAAAATTCCTCATTCAAATTGTGGACTCTTGGGCCCACAACCCCGGCCTTCCCGAGACAAAGGGCAGAGTGATAGAACTGCTGAGGAGTGTTGCTCTGGGATCATCAGCTCTGGGATGTCACAGCAATGCTCTCTCCCTTACCATTTTTGCACAGAACAGCACCTACAATTCAACTGCACTTTGATTTCTCTGCCTCCAGCCATAGAATTTCCATGTCTAGAAATCCATAGTGATTTGTGGATGGAGGCTGTCCCTGCTAAGATGGGTTTGTAATGTTCAATTCAATAAGCATTTAATGAGTGACTCCAGCATGCACCGTCCAATGGCAAATACATGCACACGGACCATCAAGGTGCAGGTGGTCACTTCTGTGCCACTGGCTGGAAATTACTCAGTAGACGTCCATCATGTTAAACAATAAGACATGTCTTCCTGCCACCTCTCTGTACTGCCTTGCTTGCTTAGGATTCTGTAGTTCTAGATTTCTTTGCAGTATGGTTATAAAGACCCATCATCAATAATACACATATAGACAAAAGAGCCTTTACAGAGAAAGGCCCTGCCTAGAACAATGTGACCGTATTTCTGACAGAACAGGAAGACACTCGGGACAAAGCAAGCAGGCCCAGTTGCCTTCAGGGGAACATCACCTTGCATAGCACAGGTAAAAGGCAGAATCTAATCATGCAGGCACTGGAGGGTGGAATGAAAGCAACTTTTGGGAAAGCTATTAAAGTTATTTTCTGAGCACCTATATGGGCTTTGTCAGCATTTAATACAAATTAAAGACATTAAATTGATTCTTCATCAATGTAAGGTTTTACATTTTAAGCAAGCAATTCCAGCTCTGCTGCTATGACTATGTCCTTTTCTAGAGAAAGTCAGACAAACAGGGTCCTAAGTGTTAAAATCTGTATGGAAATGAGGATAATATTAGGCATTGGCATTCTGCCCTATCTTTTTAGCAAGAAATTAGATGAAGTCACAGAAGGTATGTTTATCCAATAGGGCTAGGAGATATAATTGACAAACTAGACAAATAAGTGATAATTAAAATATGCTGAAATACTGGAATGGCGCTAACTAAGGGAAAATGGAGACATAAAACAGCCTGATACTCTGGCTAAGTCATCTGAGCAGTTAAGGGAAGTCCATGGAAACAGGCATGGGATTTTCTGAGCCAATACTGGGCATGCCCTCGACAGCATGGTATGTTATCTGAGGGAAGAGAGTAGAACTAGTAGTCCCAGAACTAGGAAATGCATTTGTATTAGTGCAATCACATCTACAGTATTGTGCTCCATTCTGGATGCCCTGGTTTACACACATAGTTGCACTCCAGAGTAAATCCAGAGGAAGGTGACTAGGATATGGAAAGGTCTGAAAATATACCACTACAAGGAACAAGTGGAGAAGCCAAGGCCTTCAGATATATAGAGAGAACACTAAGAGGAAAGAGAAACTATTGTTTTCAAATATCTAAAGCCCTAAAGACTGACACTGGCCAAATGTGGTAAAATGTGGATTAAAATTAATGCCCAAGAACAATAAAATACTAAAATAACCCACGAGCCAATGCTTAGATTCTAAAGACTAGTAAATGGGAAGAGGAGTAAAGCTGTTCTATTTCCAAGTAAGTGAACTGAATCTCCATCCCTTTAGCTCTGACATAGGGAAGAACTTGCTGTCAATTTGTTAACGAGTGATCAAACTAGAGGTCAGAACTCTATTCTCAAGAAACTTCAGAGATCTTCACAGTCTCTGTGCTGTCTGTTATGTCATCACAGTATATCAATTTTTCTTTCCCTCTAAAAAAGGTGGGAAATTAACTTTTACAGAATGTCTAACAGTTGCCAAGTAAATATAATTTACTTAGTTTTCTCAGAAGCACCATGAGATGGGAATTAGCTTTGTTTTACAGGCAGGACTAGTATGTGCAAAAACTCCTGCAGTGTGACAGGAAAGTTAGGCTAGAGGCTTCACCCAGTGTGTCCAAACTCCCTCTGCCACACATAGCACACAAAATACACACAGGGAGACTGGAGGGTGCCCTAAGGTGCTGCAGTTCCTCAAGTTGTCTGTTATATCCTTAAATTCTTACATTTCCTCTCTACCCAGCCCCAGGGTGCCACTTTTGTGTTCCTCTGGATTAGAAGAGGAAGACTGGGGTCTTTGCTGGAAATCTATTGGTAAAAGGCCCTGATCCCTGTGAGCTATCTCTCTCTACCCATAGTCAATGGTAGCTGCTCCTCCATTGACTCCATTTACCTGAATCAAACCACTTTTTTTTTTTAAGATTTATTTATTTGTGCATACAGAACTGGGGTACAGGCCAGAGGCTCAGGGGCGGTGAGAGGCTTCACCAGAGACAGAGTGGGGAGCAGAACGGGCGACTGACAAAGTACACTGCTGAGGGGAGCAGCAGGTGGGTCAGGAGAGGTCTGCCACGCCATGTGGTCACCTCCGGGGCAGGTGGGAATCGAACTCATGCGGAAGTGGCTTCAGATTCTTGGTGCTGTGCTTTAACCCACTGTGCCACCAGGGAGGGCCTCAACCCACTTTTTTACCTTTCTCTTCTTCAGAGTACATTCACTTGACCACTTGGAAACCAGTGGAGACCAATTCCTGGCTATAGTTATGGGGAAATGTAACACTGTTGCTGACATCTATGAATTCAAAGATATGAGAATGTTCCTCTGATGAAGGGAAATTCATGGTTGTCCCTTATCCCTCCTGAGTAAGAACACTCTAAGTTACAGTGCATGGTTACTGACAGTCCCTCAATTTTTTTCTGAATGTGACTATTTCTAAGTGATTTTCCAGGGTTCATGTATAGAATATAGATTTACTACCTCCTGACCTGCTGCCTAGGTTTACTAAGGCCCAAAAAGTTGGGGATTAATTATGCAACAGGCCATGTCACCCAGCTGACTAAAGCTTTCCACGTGGAGGTGAGGAAATCTCTAAGCTTCTTTGTTATTTAAAAGCCTGATATTTGTATGTTTGGCTGCTTTGAGATCACGTGTGTTAACTCTCTTTACCTCGTTATGCTGGAGATCTGCCCCTTCTGTCCATCCCACAAGAACTTCCAGAGCATTTCTGAATGCTCTGTGCCAGGGGAATAGCATTGAAACAGACAAACACAACCCCTGCCTTCATTAGGGCACAATAGCTTGGCTCTCAAAGATGGTGATGAAATGCAAATTATGCAAATGGAGCTTTTGAACAAAAGTTCAAAACTAAAGTTTTCTGCAGAGAGTTTTTATGGAATGTAAAGACTGACTAGCTGGGCTGATGTAATCATTAGAAGTTTAATGCTTTGACTTTCAGAGGGAAAAAATATCATGAAAGTGAATCAGGACATCTTGTTTCTAGTTTCTGTTTTTCCGCTAACTACTAGAACTTTTCGGGATGAACCAACTCACCCTTCCTGGACCTCAGTTTCCTTACTGATAGAGTAATGTGTATGTACTGGTATCATTAATGGTGAAACACTTGCTGTGAGAGGTGTTCTAACTTCAGCTCATTTTCCTGCCTAAAGACAAGTAGCAGTGGGAGCTCCAGACTTCCCAAGACAAATGGTTTCAACACGGGCTCCTAACTCAGGGTTGCAAGGAAGATGGAGGAGCTTCTGGAAGGACTGAAGCCTTGGACCTTGAAACTAACAGGTTGTGTCAAACATCAGAAGCTTTACTTACCACCCACTGACTTTTATGCTTAGGGTGTTCTAGGTTACATTTCTAATCAACAGATCAGAGAAAAAAGTAAAAGACAGAAATCTTTTTCTGTGTATGCTTTTACAAGTGGAAAAACCCTAATTTTCCATTCACTCTGATAGTCAAAAATGGCATAGAGACTTGATGATAGAATTACCTTAATTATCTTTGAACACTAGTCTAGCGCATGATTAGCCAGACTTAGTGCCATGATCTTAGAGGAGACTTGTGGGCACAGTCTATTTTTTTTCCTCAGTAAGAAAAATAATAGGAAAAGTAATGAATGCAAATCATCTTTAAAAAAGTAACTGTAACTTAACTATAATAAAAATGAAGCAAGGACAGGCCAGATAGTCTTTGAAAATCCATGCCATCACTAATAAAATCTAATATGCACTAATATGCAAAGATTATTTCATATCCTTCCAACCCTGAAGTAAGCAAATGAGAGTAGAGTCAGAGGCAAAACCCTTCCCCATCCTTGCTACAAATTCAGACCCTTAAATTCCTAGCCCAGGTTGAGCAAATACATAGGGCTTTGGCTGTAGCCTCCTTCTTCTTCCCCATCAGAGCTCTTAACTTCTGCTTACTTGCAAGTGTAAGTAAGTGACCAGGCTTTCTCACAAAACTACCAGGTCCTGCTTCATTCACAGTTTCCTGGTCCTCTGTCCTCAGGAACTGGGGCCCAACAATCTGGCCAGAGGAACTCATCATTTCTACTGGACAAGAGGCTCCCCTATGAGCCAGCATCTCTGTGACCATTTCCCAAATCACTGGTCTTGGTCGAACTTTGAGATAAGCCTCATTCAGATCATGTGAGCAAGTCACAGCCACTGAGGCCTCAGGAAACTATCCCAGCTTTAGTCTCCTTGAGTCCCAATTTTCCAGAAGATCGAGCGGCCTAAGCAGCCCCATGGGATGCCTCAGAAGGAAAGAAGATCCAGACTTTCTCACTACTCACCCTCCCCATTTCTCCTACCTCACAACATGAGAACTCAAGCTGACCACCCCCAAGTCCCTTCAGACAATATTTTCACATGGTGACATATCTTGTTCTTTCCTCTGGCACAAAGAAACAACCAGCTTCTGACGTCAGGCGCCATAGTGGGAGAAATTCGTCAGAGGGTACTGGCACTGGTGGTCAAGTCACAAAAGGTCTTGGGGGAAGGAAGGCTGGAACGTTGTCCTACCTTGTCACTGTCCACTGTGTTCTGAGAGGTCCTAGAGGCAATGGAGATGGTGTCTGGCTGGCTGCTCCCATCACCCTGGCTGTCGATATCCTCCACTCCATCCCTGCAGGAAGAAGAGAAAACAAAACAGGGGTGGGGGTGGGGGGACCACTGTGGGTTTAGAGCACACAAGTATTTCCACCTGGGCTGGCAGAGCAGAACCTCAGCATGTTCTAGCTGGAATTAATCTAAAATTATCCCACTAAAGGGAACAATGATTTTCGGTGATGTCATCTCTTGCACTTAGCAAATACGTAACTGCTATGTTGATAACTGAACACACAAGAACCCCTCCCCATTGCTCCTCTGGCCCATGCTGCAGAGAGGAATTTTTTTTAGTAACGGGGAATGCATCTGTACCAGGCAATAGGAAGAGGAAGAGCCTACTGAGAAGCTAGGATTCAGTCAGCGGAAGGGGTAGATCATCTCCAACCATCCAGGGTATATGCATATATACATGCAAGAACTGTTAAGATTTTTGTTCTTTGATTTGTAAATTTTTTTTTTGCTTAAGAAAACGGGGCAGGGTATTTTCTTCAGGGAGATTATATTTGGGAAGTTATTGATATTGGGCCCTCAATTCCTAGATTTGGAGAAGTCTATTGCCCTCATTTATTAGTTCTTGCTTAACTCATCCAGAAGACCAAGGAATCTTCTCAACGACAGGAGAATAGTTACAGATACAGCAGCTTCAGAGTAAGCTGTGTGCTCCCACAGGTCCGAAAAGACACCTCCCGACTGCACCCCTGGTATTTAGGTCCTTCCTGGGCCCCAGGACCACAAGAGCAATCCACTTGCATGTTCCTTCAACACCTCAGCTTTAGAACTGTGCACCAGTTCTGCCCTGAACTCACATCCAGAGTCAAGGGGGATAAGGTACCTGCAATAGTGAAGGCCCAGTGGGAAAACTAGAGGAGATACAGACCAGGGATTGGGTAAATTAGCACAGGAAATGGCAGCTCTTTCTGTGAAAGCTTTATGAAAGTCACACCCCTGCTGCTGGTTACAGGACAGGAGACTCGTGGCCTGAGAATATCTCCATAGGGGCAAAGTGTCCCATATACTGAGCCTTCCTCACAGAGTCTAAAAGATCACCAGAAGGTACGTGTCCGTGGACAAGTGTGTGCATGTGAATGTACCTGTGCACACGTGTTATACTAGTCATTAAAAGGGTTTTCTCCCTTCCAGAAAACTTCTAAGTTCATTGCTCTCTCATCAGCACTTGTGGGCCTGGAAAATGCCAACTTATTTTAATAATAACATATTTGTAAGGAGTGAAACGCTGCTGTAAAAAGAAGTTGTGTGATGCATCTCAAATCCAAAAATAAAGGACTTTTAGATCATCTGTTGTTTTGGATTATCTAGGCCACTGTTCCCCACCACTTGTAGATATTTAAGAGTTGGCTATGCTTTCTGCTTCCCACTATTCTGGCCCATTGCAGGCCCTTCTGGTCCCTTCCAGATGACGCAGTTCTGGGGGATGTGGGGAGCCCATCCAAGAGTGTAGGTGATATTCCCCGGGCCTATCCCCTCCTCCGTAAACTCTGTTCCCATATCCAGGGAGCCAAGCTAATGAAATGAGACTGCCTGGCTATTCACTGCAGTCTGTCAATTATTCTTACCCTCCATCATGGACAATAACAGAGAAAGTTGGCAGGAATTTCCAAGATATATTGTTTCCATGTTCTAGAAATGCTCAAACTCTCCTACTGTAGGTAAAAGTGTAACTCTAAGTAATATCACCTGAACATCCTCTGCCACCATGGTCCTGAACATTCAGTCATTGTAATTATTTCCTTTCTAGTATTTTAAGATAGGGGCCTCTTTGCAGTAGGGTGTGTCTCTAGTGCTAAACTAAATCTACTTCTTACCTGGTAACTGATATTAACACAAACCTTCCTTCAATTCAAGTACCATCTTTCCTTCCAGCACCAAGAGGCAGCCCTCTGCTGGCCATGCAGGTCTTGGACTTTTGCCCCATGGACCCACACTGGCCTCATTCATAGCCTTATTTTGACCCCACCTCCCTCTGCATTACTGCTGCTGCTCCACAGAGGCTCCCCATCCTGCATCTGCTACTTGGCCCCAAATCAACAAAATCCCCAGATTGAGCAGGGCAGGAATGTTCAACACTAGTCACCTTTATCCCTAGAACTCTTGTTTCTGCTATATTTTCCTACGGACTTGAAGAAATACAGGAAGTTATTGTATGCTTCCTTTTGAAGCGTCCTCCAAAAAAGAATGTCACATGGAGACTTAAGAAATACCAAAGAAGCTACCCACTGGTCTAAGGGAAAGTAGGGATGTGAAGAGCACTGAGAGATGAAGATGTAAGAAATGAGCCATCTTCTGTTTATAGTGGATGGATGAAGAGAGGCATGTGTGTGGGGGAGGAGGGGTGTTCCTATAAAAGCGGCAAAGATTACCCCAAGTTGCAATATCCAAAGTCCTCTTGTTGTCTAACCAGACCTGAGGGTCCCCACTAAGGGTCATCTCCCTTCCAAATCCTCTCCGGAACTGCACTCTTGCGCCCTGTGACATCCTCTCTCTGTGAGACATGACCCTTAGATGGCTTTGAGGCAATGGACTCATCATACATTCCCCTTTCTCTTCTTGAAGCACTTAGGAGAGTGTCTATCAAACCAAAGGTGCTCTGGGATTGAACTGACAGCAACAGTGAGAAGTTTAAAGATTAGTAACACACTCTAGGCAGAACTTAGTGGGGGCTTCATGAAGAGTGTTGCCACCTGCAGAATCACTGGCCCTGTGGAAGTAAAGGTTCACCCCATTCCCACTCCCAGAAGCATGTGAGGCAGGATTAGGGGAGAGACGCTGGTTACCTCTTACTATTGTTCCTCTGTTTGGCTGGTGTTTTGGGGAGCTGAATTGGCTCCTTTAAAGCGCCTTTCAGGTGAATGATCCGTTCTTGAATCACCTCTCGTATGTTCTTGATCCACTCCTGCTTGGTTTCTATGTTGGATGCCTGGAGTGCCACAGGGAGGAAAAGTAAGAACCCTTCCTCCCTTTATGCAGCCCAAACAGTTCTCTACTCTCCTCTGATAGGCTTCGTCCATTCTTTTCTTTTTTTTTTTAACGATTTATTTATTTATGCATATAGAACTGGAGTATAGACCAGAGGTGCAGAGGCAGTAAGAGGCTTCACCAGAGACAGAGTGGGGAGAAGAACAGGCAGATTGACTTAGTACACTGCTGAGGGAGCAGTGGATGGGTCAGGAGAGGTCTGCCGCACCATGTGAGTTACCTCTGGGGCAGGGATCGAACTCATGATGAAGTGGCTTTAGCTTCTTAGTGTTGTGATTTAACCCAATGCACCACCAGGAAGGGCCCTCATCCATTACTTTCAAGGATAACAGATGTTTTAGGAGTTCCTAGTTTTTGTCCTTATGGTTCTTCCTGAGGACATGTTTCTTCAACTCTTAGAACAGGGTTATAACCTCAACATTCAACATAGATTTGCACAGTGGTCATTGTTAAAGAATTTAATAGCTTGAGGCTGAGGCAGTCTTTGGAGGGTTTCCGGTGGGTGGGAGAGTCATACTTCAGTGGCTAGAATTTGGGGGGCATGGGGGCACCGGACGGGGAAGTAAGGTGGAATGCCAAGGCAGCAGCTTCTTACCAGGTGGTAAGGACACATATTAGGACATTCAGTGCCTACTGGGGCTACTTAGGCATGGACTGACTTAGTCAATCCTGGGTTTTTAGCTAGGTAGACCCATTAATTGAAGGCACTGCTACCATTCTATGAATAGCCCAGTTGTTTTTGTGGAGTTGTTTTCAGGTAACCATCTTGTGACAGGTGGTTACTACAACGGCAGTACAGAGGAGTGCAAAGCTGTTGTCAGGGTTGCAACATCTTTTCAGTGACAGACACTTCCTGACAAGCACATAGCTGGAAGATGCTCCAGCTGTTGGAAGCCTTCTCAGACAGGATAACAGCAGGCAGCACTGCCTGCCTGACCAACTGCATGTGCTCTGGAGAGCTGAGGCAACGCTTCAGGGCTGTCATTTGGTGAAAGGCCTCTTGATACTCTGTTCAATCAGCATAGCTCCAGGCGGCTATGATTCACTATAGTTTCTAGGATGTAAGTTCCCAGGAATAGGGTCTACAGTTTAAAGGTACTTAGTACCCAAAGCACTAAGTAGAATATATAAATATACCATATATGTAGGAATTATTTAGGAAAAAAAAGTTGAATGAATGTTGAGCAAATCAAGATGCCTTTTGTCAAGGGTTGACTGCTATTCTTGTCACTTGATAATGGACAGAACATGTCTCATAAGTGGGCCCTAGAAGAAGTCTGGTAGGATACTCCCTCCTCTCTCCCTCCTGCTTTCACAAATGCATGGACTGGGGACATCTTTACTCACTGAGACTTCAAGTTTAGCTTTATGATGGGATTTGCTTCTCAATACCCACGTGACACTGCCATTCTTCAGAGATGACCACAGGCTCAGTGGAGAGTCCAGGCCCAGCTTTTAGGTATAACACACCCACTCCCCACCACCCCAGACCTGGTCTTGTGCCCAGCAGGGAGCAGTACTTACTTTCAGCACTGTTTTATTGTCTGAAGATGGGGTGCGCCCAGACCACAAGGCGAATTTGCAGGGATCGCCCTCTACATGCTCGGTCACACCCAGCTCTGAGGTCTGTAGACAGGAAATGCCTGTGAGAGGCGGGGAAGGGGAGGGCAGTGGGGAAACTTAGGGCTGGGGTGGGAAGGGAAAGGCAACAGAGAGGAGAGGACGATGGGAGGGGCTTCTGTCAATCAAACTTAAACAGATTGGATATTTTGTTCATCTACCCAGGAGGAAAGGACCTGCAGGCACAGTGCCTGATTAGCAGGTAGCAGGGAGGGAAGGTGAAGAGGGAGGAGCTAAAGGCAAACAGAAAAAAGAACTGCGTTCGCTAAAATACAGAAGTGGGAGTTCAGGAGGGCCATTTTCCAAATAGGAGGCACATTTCATTTGTCCAGGATGGTTTTGGCGTGGCACCAGGGGCACAGGTGAGCTGAATGTTTCAAGATCCCTTCCTGCCCAAGGGCTCTATGAAAACAGGGAGTCTTGTCTCACCCCACCTGCCCCACCTACCAGTAGCTTGTTCTTGTAAACATATTTCGTGTGTCCTGAAGAGTCTTTGATCTCCTTGCTAAAAACCAAGGAGATCTCAAAGAGGAACAAGTGCCGCTCCCGCCCCTTCCGGATCAGCGACTTAGGGTCCCACACTTGAAAGGCATCCTGGAGAATCAGCTCTCCCTGCACATCCAGGTTCTCGTCGAACCCTGAAAGACACCCATTTCCACCCTGTGGAGTGTCTCTAGTGCCACATTTGAGATACTCGGGTCCACGCTCCTCCTGGAGAAGGCTTCCCAAACGGTTAGCTTTCAGCTCCACGGCATTTCCCCTCTGATTCCCGAGGCTCCTGCAGACTGGAGGTGATGGCTCTACAGAACCATGACCAGACCCCGCTTTCTGCACCGCACTGTTGTGGGCATGACTGGTATTAGCTGAATCTCTTGCAAAAGGTTCTGCACAGATCCTGCCTCCCCCCAGACTCTGCAAGGGCAAACCTCTATCTCCTTCTTCCTCCACAGCTCCCTACTGCTTCTCACTCAGGCTCTGAGTGGGACTAAAGACAAACACTGCTTGGCGGAGTGTCCCTGACTCCACACTATCATTCTTTCGTGTCTTATATTCCATTCTGAGGGCGCTTTTCTTTGATTGTTTCTGTACAGGGTGGTGAAAGAGTCTTCAACAATCTATTCCACTTGAAGTCTTTCACAGGTTCTGAAACTTGGGTGTGCATAAGAATCACCTGGAGAACGTGTGCCCACAAATTCCTGCCCACCCTTATCTCTGAGAGACAGGGATTCAGGAGGTGTTCAGCTGATGAGTTTTACATCTGATAAGCTCCAGGTGCTGCTGCTGCTGCTGCTGCTGCTGCTGGCCCATAGAATACAGATCAGGGACAGGCTGAAGGCAAAGGGTGCTCGTATTAGAAGGCATCCAGGGTGGCGTTAGAGGGGCGGGTGCAAACAGCAAAGAAATGGATAGAGAAATTGTGACAAAAGGGATGTGTTAAGATCATTAGTATTGTCTGGTGAAGGTGACCAAGGATTCTTTGCATGAAGAACTGGGATTTCCTGTGCTAAGAGGGACCAGGAATTACTTACAAGCAGCATCGACAGGAGAAGTGCTGGAGGAGATGAAGCCCAGTAGAGAAAAGCAGCCCTCAGGTTTGTACATTTGCAATGTAGCACACTTCTGGCACATTTTTAGTGAGGGTGACTCCCCTTACGAGCTCTCTACCAGCCCAGACTGGGATGCTGGTATTTGCCCCCCTGGTGTGGCTGCCCTCCCCATCTCTGATGAGTGTTGTACTCACAATATTTCTGCCTCATTTGACCAGGTTTCTAGGTCCCAAGAGCATCATCCAGTGGCCTGAATGCATTTTGAGGAAGTTCTGTTAAGCTTTCTCTGGCTGAAGTTTTCTTACCTACAGGCAGGGCGTAAGGGTAGTTGCCCAATAATAGGACTATATTTACAATGGCTAGAATGGTAAATTTTCTGTATATTTTGGCACAATAAAGACAAGGCATAAGACTAGCACACTGCACATGTGTGTGTGAGTGCGCACATACACATTCTACTTACAATTTCTAATTTCTGCTTATTCTGATGACTAAAGCAAAGCTAATGCTACGCAACAGAGCAGAACCGTTGTGGGGCAAGCTTCCGGCACGTTATAGTAAGGACGACCGCCTGTCCTGGTGTGTCTCACAGGCAGTAAGCTGTCTACCTATCTGAAAGACTTAGGTCTGGTCCTACCTGGAGCCAGGGTGTCAGCACAGCTGGTCCCCAGGGAGAGCCTCTCACACCTCCCCACTACTTATGTAACGCTTGTCATTTCTCCTCCCTTCCAGCCTTGCCCTTTGCCTGACTTCTTGTCATCTCCCTCCCACATGCTCCCTGATCTTGGGAAGTGGGGAGGCCCCTTGTGACAGGCTGGGAGGACAGCTACCTTCCAGCATGCTGACATGCATGGCATCATTGGCTTTCTTTGGGACACTGAGCATCACTTCCAGGCCGTCCTTGAGCTCCCCTTTCCCTTCTTCACAGCAAGTTAAAAGTTCCTGGAGGGAAAAGTCCAGACACAATTAGAACCCCTTCCCCCAGCTTCCCTGCCTTCCCACTACCTAACCCATTAAGGCAATTTTACACCAACATTGTTCTCTGCAGTGGCTGCCTCTGAGCTATATAGGAAGTTGGGTGAGGTGGGGTGGGAGGCTATTTCCAAAGAATTCAATCACTGTTTTTCCCCAGACTGAGCTTCCTCAGCTCAATCTAGTTCAAACAAACTCAGTTCAACCCAACTTGTAAATGATTGGCACGATAAGTCAGTGACTAGGGCAGTTCCATTGCTGGACGGCTCCCGAGGGGAGGGAATTTTCCTGGCAAAGCACAAGATCTCTAGTACTGTGGAATCTAGAGTGGACAAAGGGTTCTCAATGTACACACAACACTCACATATCCCAGCATACCTATCAGTAGTGTTAGGGGGAAAGGATGTCCTAAAGGAACTCTGCAGAGTCTTATGGACTCCACTCCCTACTTCAGTAAACTACAACTCCCAGCAATACCACAGAGGACCCAAGGGGAGAGCTAAGCAGGCATTCTGGGACTTTTTGGGGACATATAAGGAGCCAGGTGAGAGGCTCTCTCTGGACCATGTGGCTCTCTGGACAACGGGGCACTCTCTGGACTGAGCAGCTGGTCATTTGGCTCTTGATGAGCTATCAATGTGTTGTTGGAGTTCCAAGTCAGCGGAGCAGGTAAGATGTTCTAGTTAACTTGTATCTCTCTCTCTTCCCCTGGGTTGTACCTTTTCCTTTCCTCTTTGTAAATAACCCCATTATTGACCCTTTTGTGTATGCCTACAGTATAACTGAATTTTAAGCATGTTGGTGAGGACCCAGACAGGTGGCCCAGTTCACATTGGGGTGCCCTGTAACAGTAGCACCACTTCTATTTACATACCTCTGCTGCCAGAATAGTCACTGCTGCCATACTGAGGTTACAGAAATTATAGGTTTATAGCAATCCATAGTTAAAAAAAAAAACCAAACTTTTAGATGATAAAGATTAGGAGTTCCTAACCTGAGTTCAACAGATGGGAGTCTTGACTAGTCTTTCATTGTCAAATGAGGAAACTGACTAGGAGGGATGCACTTGCCTACCCCCATCTCACCCCCATGTGAAATTCACTGGAGATTCATGTGGGAACTTACATCCAGGTCTCCTGATTCCAAGTCCAGTGCGTCAACCACTCCCCCAACCCTGTCCCCCCCCATATCCTTGACTTCACTGAGACATCCCGGAACATGCCCTTTCACTTCTACCTCCTCATTGGAGACTAGGCTATTACCAACTCCATGAAAGACATATAGGGTCAGATAATAATTTCCAACCAAGAAATCACAAGATTGTTTATAATGATATTGTTCAATATAGTAATACTGGCTTTCATTTTCCCTCTTGGGATTATTACCTCACTCGATTTGACACTGGGAAGTAGTTAAGCTACAGATCTGCAATCCATATACTTTTTCTTTTGGTGGGAAGAGGCAGGGGATGGGTGGATGGATGGGTGGGTGGATGGATGGATGGATGGATGGATGGATGGATGGATGGATGGATGGATGGGGTGCACTTCACTTCCAGGCAAGAAAGAAGTTGGCCAGATCAAACCTTGTAAACATGTTAATGACAGACCTCCTGCTACAGGATGGTCCTTATCTAAGGAATGCTTTTAGTAGAATACATCTGCCTGTCTAGGACTTCTTATGATAAACAAACCTGGATTCTGTGGTTTTAGGGGCATAACACTCTGGGAAGTATCTTATAAACTATGCAAAGCTTCAAGTAAAGAGTGAATACATTTCATGACCAAAATGGCTCTCTTCAGGTAAATGATATGCTACATCATTTAGGAACCTTGCATGTTAATCCTGATACTGCAAGGAAGGGCTGAAAGGTGGTGGTTCCTGGACTTATCTTTTTTTTTTTTAACCTAGGATTATTTGTATCTTTGAAATCATTAGTAAAGCTTTATACTTGGTAAGTTATCTTAGACCAAAGGGAAATCCAATTCTTTGCATTATCTTAGATAGATTCTCATAGGAAGAGGGGAGCTTTGTGTCCAAAAAATGAGTGAATTACCCAGAGAACATGTTTTCAGCCTTGTTTTTGGTTTTAGTTGGTGTGATGATGGCATTATTGTTCAGAAAGTTGTATTTATGTCTGCTGATCTGAAGTTCTCTAATTCTCCCTACCCTTCCTAATGTAAACCCTCCCAACTTTAGTCTCATGCATTTTCAAAGGTATGCCTGAGGCAGAAACATCAGAGGGAAACAAGAAACATTTTAGTATATGAGCTGCCTAAGTGAGCATGAGTAAGAAATATGCTTCTGTTTGCAACACAAAATACCAATTAGTTTAACCCTAAAGCAATTTAGTGAGGCCACCAATCTAGTAGCAAAGTCAATAAATTCTTCTTGGATCTTTCCTATAGTTTATGGTAGATAAGGACCCATATTTAATCTAGTCTCTAAAAGAACAGCTATTGCAGATTTACAGAGTATTGAGCACTTCAACTGACATATAGTTTTCTCTTCCATGCAACACCTAAAGTGATGAACCCCAGAGGACACTGATAATTAAGTATCAATTTACTTGGAATAAACCTGACTTTAATGAGCAAATAAATCCCATATTATTTATTTCTAGTAAGAGCTCAGCAAACTATTTTTTCTTTTTTACAGGCACCCTGCTATTAGTGTATTGAAGAGGTGCAATTTTTTTTCCCCCTCTATCATCCCCTGGAAAGTTTACAACTTCCCCACAATCAAATTCCTACTACTTCATTTTTTTCACTTTCAGTTACCTACATGGTCACTTTTTAAAACATCCAATTATGATGTGATGCCCACAGCCCACCTGTCCATTTGTCTAAAGTAAAACACAGGGCAGTCTATCCAGCCTCCACTGCCCACCTTTGTCCGTTTCATAAAATTAGTCCTAGAAACCTCAACCTCATTAAAAGGGATTAAAAAGGAGAGGTTATTCTTTCTCTAAAACTACAATTAATTTAAGACATTGGCAGTGTGGCTGGGCAAGTTGGTATTTTAACTCCACTAATTTCTGAAATGGTTTTGAGATATATGAAAAGTCATAAAAACAAATCTTAAAAGTCTACTAGCACAAGAAAAAAAAACATTAAGGGGGGTGGGTAAGGAGAGAACAATTATAAACAGAAATCTGGGTTAAGGAAAAGCTACTGTAGTAACCACAGAACTTAGCGTTATCTAATAGAAAAAAATGGACTCGTCATTTTTGTGGTTTAAGGGGCAGAAAACACACTAATTGTTTCAGGAAATAACCCTTCACCCACTAATCTGCGATCTTATAAGAATTTCTGAGTCAATATAAGAAACCTGGAAAATAAAGAAGGTGCTCTCTTTGACAGCAGTTCTGTCCTAACAGTTGAGCTGTTCTAGCCATCGCTGTTTTTCACGCTCATCCTCAGCAGCCAAGGTGAAGTGCTGCACTGCACTTCTCTAAATCATTTTGCAGGTTTGGATGACTTCAGTGTGTGGAAGCAGAAGCCTGAAGGCTTTTCTTGGAGATAAGGAGGGGGTGGAAGGTGAAGACGGCATCTGGAGGGATGCGATGGTGCATGGACTTGCCTTCTCAGAGCTGGGAGAGAACCCAGGGCACACCACACTTTGCTCATCAGAGAACCACAAGTGCAAAACCAGGGAGATCCCACATGCTGGACAGAAAGCCCTAGATTTGAAACTAGACTGGGTTTACTGTTTAGTGAAGCTAGAATATACACAATCCTATAGTTGTCCCTAAACATGAGTTGAATTTCACCAGATTTCTTCTGAAAACTATTCTATTTATAACATGTCTCTCATCATGCCTTCATTTTTTTCACTTGAGAATTCTGAACAATATATAAAGTGAAGGAAAACTATACCTTTACATCTTAAGAACTAATAGTGATATAATTGTGTACAATTGTGATTTCTTAGGCTTTCTGGGGGAAATGTCATATTTTCAAACCATCAATGCATCCATTTCTTGGAGGGAATCAGTCTAAATTAATAAATATTTTTAATATGATTATTTGGCTTTTAAAGAAAAGATTTTGGAGAAAATCCAAATCACCTGGCTATCTCCAGAAGCTCCCGTAACACATGGGATCCCACAGACATAAGGGTATCCTTGTGTTTTAACATGTTGTCTCTGAATGTTTCCTCTAAAAAAACTTACAGTCTTGATCAAAACAGAGTAACGCAATGGTAGGTACAAACCTGGCCTGACCAGACTGGCATTGCCCATAAGACTCTGACTCCTGATCCCATCAGAGCAGGGCACACCAGAAGAAATCTGTCCCAGGAGGGAGGGACAGGAGAGACTCTAAATACCACCCAGTGCCTGGGGTCATATTTGTTAAAAGTGGGGGGTGTGAAAATAACCACAACTTGTTCTTGAACCACATTCTCCTCTTACCCCTCACAAGTAAGCATCCGGAATTTCATAGGTTAGGACAGGAAGTCTGAAGTCATGGCTGAAGTTCTACTCTAGGTAGAAGAAAGGGCTTCAGTGGAAACTTCCCACCCTTGGGCAAAGTTGGGACCCCTGCGTCTGGTCAGTTGTGTGGTAGAGGGTGATATATGTCGGGGGGTACCTTCAGGAGCAATTGGTACTTGGTGATCCTCTGGACAGGCTTAATCAGGTAGGAAGAGATGGAGTTGGCCAGACCATGCCGCTGTTGTATCTCCTACAGGGAGGAAAACAGGCACCCTTAGACACAGAGGGACACATGCCAGTGTACGTCCTGGGAAAAGGGTGGCATAAGAAGAGAAAGGAAAAGGAAAAAGCAGAGACAGTTGTAAGAAAATGTTCTTTGATGGGGAGATGGTAGTAGAAAAGAGAAAACAGGAGAGATCAAGATGCTTCTATAACTGGAGGAAGTGGGAGAGATAGAAAATGGGGAGACATCTTAGGGAGAGAAAACAGACATGAAAGAGAAATGGAGAAAGAGCATATGAAAAAATGCTCGTTGCCACTTAAGAGGAAAATATAGCTCAAAACAACAATGAGATAACACCTCATATCCATGAGGATGGCCCGAATCACAAAGACCAGAAACAACAGGTATCAGTGAGAGGGCAGAGGAAAAGGAATCTTCATGCATTGTTGGTGGAAGAGTAACCTGGTCCAGCCCCTGTGGAAAGTAGTATGGGGGTTTCTCAAAACACTGAACACAGATCAAATGACCCAGCAATTCCATTTCTAGGTATCTACACAAAGAATGCAAAAACACTAATCTGAAGGGAAGCATGTGCTTTTATGGTTCACTGAAGCACTTTTACAATGGCCAAGTAATGGTAACAACCTATGTGTTCAACAACAGATGAGTGGATTAAGAAGATGTGATCTATATACTTTATTTCTTTATACTCCACAATGAGTGAAATAACCCAGTATTTGTCTTTCTCTTCTTGACTTGTTTCACTTAGCATCATCCCTCCAGTTCCATACATACTGTTACAAAAGGCAAGATTTCATGTTTTTATGGCTAAGTAGCAAGCTGTATTTAGGTAATTGATGTGGTTGAGCTAGAAGAAAGAATTAGGCTTTGATAGTGAACTTCTCAATGGTAAAATTACTGTGTGTGGATCTTTAATGAAGGAAACATTGCAAAAAACAATGTTTCAGAAACAGTAATATAGGCCTACTAGCAATATAGGGGATGGAAGATAAGCAATAGAGACAGAGAGGAGGTTATTACAAAAGCCCAGGTATATAAGCATCAAATTACCATAGGAAATAGCAACTCCATTCCTAGGTATATAACCCAAGGGAAATTAAATACATGGCCACACAAATACTGGCATACAATGTTTATAGCAGCATTATTAATAATAGTCAAAAGGTACACACAACCCAAATGCCTATCAATTGTATGGGAAAACAAAATGTATTATGACCATACAATGGAATATTATTTGGCCAGGGAAAATACAAAATACATATAGGTACTATATGTATATATATATATATATTTTTAAGATTTATTTTATTTGTACATACAGAACTGGGGTACAGGCCAGAGGCTCAGGGGCGGTGAGAAGATTCACCAGAGACAGAGCGGGAAGCAGAATAGGCAGATCGACGAAGTACACTGCTGAGGGGAGCAGCGGGCCGGTCAGGAGAGGTCTGTCACGCCATGTGGTCACCTCCGGGGCAGGCGGGAATCAAACTCATGTGGAAGTGGCTTTAGCTTCTCAGTGTAGTGCTTTAACCCGCTGCGCCACCAGGGAGGGCCACTATATGTATATTTTAACATATATGAATCTTGAAAACATGCTAAGTGAAAGAAGTCTGTCACAACATTTGTTGTGATTTCATTTTTTTGTAGATCTACAGAACAGGCAATTCTATAGAAATAGAAAAAGGGTCAATGGTTGTTCTGGGCTGAGAATATAGGTATGAGGATGAGGGAAGTGGGTGATAGCTACAGAGTCCTGGGCTTGCTCTTAGAGGTGATTAAAATATTTTAAAATTAACTGTGGGGATGTCTGCACTGTCTGTGAATATACTAGAACCATGGTAGTGCATGCTTTAAATGTATGTATAATCTACATCTATATATTTTATCTCCAGGTCTTGACATGAGCTAGGATTAGTCAGGAAAAAGCTAATGCAAGGAATTTTGGGAGGAATAAAAGAAACATCTAAAAGTGATAGAATATAGGGTTTGCCTGTAACTTGAAGAAAGGGGAATGGGAGAATAATGTAAAAAATTTCTATTTTCCATCAATTATTCCAGGAAGGAGCAATTTTCTCACTCATTTACCTCTTCCCTAGAGGTACATTGTCCAATGATGATGGGCAAAACGTTTGGCAGTGTTACTCTCTTTGAGCAAAGGAACACTGTGAGTTTATTTGGGAGCTCCGGCAAGAAAGCATAAGCAGTAATGCATCTCTGACACTCTTGCGTTACTAGTAAGATGCCTGGCTCTAGGAAGGTTGCCTGTTAAGCAGCCAGGAGAGGGTCTTTTTCCAGGAGCGAGGTCAGCTAAATCAAGCTTAAGTAATCAGCAGCTGTCACAGGCTCACAGCCCTCACATCTAGAGTAAAAAATTCTGGATCATGTGAATATGTGTGCTTTTGTGACCACAATTTTCTGTCTTCTCTTTGCAATAATGGATAATAAGAAACTACTTTTATTAAAGTCTATCTTTTAGAGAATAAGGACCTGGAGGAGATGGAAACCCTTCTGGAAGAATGAAAAAAAGCTACCAAGATTATGCTTTCTGAAAAGTTTTGGGAACAATTGGAAGAATTTATTTTTCTCTCTTCACACCTCCAAGCCAAAACTCTAGGAATGCCTTCTGGATTGATTTTCTGGCCTCCATTTATTTTTTCAACTAACATAGAGGTTTATTAGGTGTAATGTGGGAAATATACGATATATTTGACTTATCAAAGTCTAAACATTTGCTAGAAACAGGGATATGAGGAATAGAAGTCCAAAGGAAAATAAATCACTGAAATATGTATAAATATGAAACAGGCAAATCATCAGTTCAGCTCTCAAATAGCTTACTGGTGGTGAGGGGAGGTGTCTATAATAGAAAGTTACCTTGTTAACTTATCAAAAGGCAAATCATTAAAAAATCTTAGTAGAGATAGAAGGTATAATGTACACAAAGAGATAGGGAAGGATTCATGCACGAAGCAAAATTTGACCTTTAAAGGACAGGAGGAATTTTGAAGAGTGCTTGGGTGCTTGGGTGTGTGTGTATGTGCACAAAAAGTACAATTGCTCTTTAAGCAAAGAGCAGTGTGAGTAAAGTTAAGGAAAGCAGAAAAGTCCAAAGCATGCCTAGAACTCAGGACATATGCATTCAGAACAACACGACGTGGAGCACAGGGCACATTTCATTAAAACTTCAGAAAGGCCATTCTGCATACTGTTGAAAAATCAGTCAGAAACATCTTAAGGGAAATACGTTATTTAGCAAAGATGGTAGTAACATGGAGAACTCAGTATGTTATCAAATCAGTTCTGGAAAATCTGACCTCAGAAATTCTGGTTTGGGACACTTTAGGATCATTTTCAGATTAATGGCCCATGTTAAAAAAATCACGCATGTTTTTTCTCATCTGGTTTTTTCCCTTCAAGTGTCATTCTTTGCTAAGCAACAAGACACTTACAGAATCACTTCTGTGAGGGCAGTGTCAAGAGGCAAGATGCTCAGAGAAGGTTTATTTTATAACCTGAGTACGAAGCTATGTTTCAGTCTTTATATCCTCAATGGAGCCTAGCACAATTTTGTATATAATAGATATTCAAGTATTTATGGAAGGGATTAGACAAATAGGCAGAAAGATGGATGCACTGATAGACATGAAAGTTCTGAATCTGAAGTCACCATCATTTCTGATATGACTACCACACAGGCCATCACTATCACTGCCTGTCTTTCCCTGAACTTCCCTTTCCCTCATTTCCCCTCTCATATTCATGCCTTGTATACTGCAATGACCACTGATTCTGTTTACTTGGTAGCCAATATATTAGTCACAGGGCATTGTCTAGACTCACATTATTATTCATCAGCAGGATTGGATCCTCATTCAAATCCAAAACAGAGGACACAGCCCACTGACCCTGTTTCTTCTTGGTTTCCTTAACAGTACAAATATGCAACCTGGTTGTATGTTACTCTAATCTGGAAATTTTTAAAACTCTCAATGACCAAGCCCACTTCAGACCAATCATATTAGAATCTCAGGGGAGCCCAAGGAATCAGTGCTTTTCAGTTTTGCAAGTGATTCCAATGTTTAACTAAGGTTAAGTGTTTTTTTTTTTTTTGTGATTCTCACGCTTGAGTAGGCATCAGCATCATCTGGAGGGCTCTTTAAAACAGATTGCTGGGCTCAACCCCAATCAGAACTAGAGATTCTGATTCAAAAGATCTGGGGAAGGGGGAAATACCAAAAATGTATTTCTAATACAGTCTCAAGTGATGATGATGTGATCTGAGGACTACAGATTTATAACCCTTATATTAAGGGGAGATAGATGAAGTAGAAGTTAAACATCTTAATCACTACCTGCATCATGAGGACGTCTGTGAAACATGAGACTTATGACAAGCTAGGTTTACTGTTGAGGCACAGACAAATGTGTCTTGTAGAAAATCAAGAGATGAGATGACAAACATTGCTTTTGCTTCCCCCCATTTTTTATGTGGCTGGTGGCTAGTAAAGAAAAACAAGGAAGAAAAGATTGCTAAGAAGCCATTATCTGAAAGTAAAGACACATTCTGCAAGCCAAGGGCCAAATAGAAAATCACAGCTTACATCAAAGAAGGTGCCTGCATGCTCCAGGATCAGCTGGTTGGAATCAGGTTTGTTTTTACAGTAGGTGACGTACATCTGAAATTTGTCTGCCTAAAAAGAACAAAGAGATCAGCATCTATTAGTGGCTTCCTTCTGTCCATTGGACCTAGAGGACCCAGCAACGATTATATAGTTTTAATTCTCAGACCTCAGTGTTTGGATTCTTTGTGGCAAGTGGTCTGGGCTCATCTGGCCAATACCCTCCTAACAAACATGCTATGTTTTCCTCATTTCAGCAATGCAGAGAGCTTGCTGAAAGTGAGCTCATTTAGACACTATTCTAAGCTAGGAAGAATCAGAAAAATCTGAAGTTGGACAGATTTATTTAGAGATTATCCCCCTTTTTGGATTACCTAAAATTGTTTCCCATCTTGAAACAATGACTTAATTGCTCTAAAGTCAAAAAGCAAAGAATAAAAATGAAGTATGATTTTAGAGGTAGACCTGTTCATATTCCAAATGTCTTCAATGGGGACATGTTTTTAGGATATGCCAAGTAGCAGAATGACCTTTTGGGACAGGGTCTGTCCCACTAATTCACACCCAGATTGTTACTTCAAGACTAGAAGACCGTACAACTCCTTGAAAATTTCTTTCTTTCAGGATTCTCTGGGTTACTGTTGCTAAACCCTTTTTTATTCGGAAAGGTGTATGGATTTAGCTATGAAGTACTTCTATTCTTAAAATGCTGTCCATCTTACTGGCTACAGAACATTTGGGATGTCTTCTGAAAGAGCAGCCTACATATCTGTTAATTATAGCAGGTTTCATTTATGTCAGCACTTTTCTAATTTTTATTATGTATATTAACTCATCTGATTATCTAAGATCTTTATATTGGGTTTCTATTATTTTTCCATTTTACAGATATAAAAACTGTTGCACAGGTTGGTTAAATGATCTAAAATTTGATTGTCCAGGCATCTGACGCCAGACTACTTGGTAGCAGTCCTAGCTTTCAACATATTGTAAGTAATTTTTTCTACACTTTATTTCTGTACCACTCATATATTTAGATCATGAGACCTAAGAAAGACACCTTAGGATAATTCTTGGCCAAAGATATATATGTTTTATGCACCAAAGGGTGCATAAAACCAATTTTAGGGTTTATCTACTACCTACGAGGCATCTGTTATCCCTAAAAGATGTTGACAACTCATACTTGTGCTTGATTTTAAGGCAAATCCACAAATTGTATGTCACAAAGTACAAAAAAATATGCTTCTTTAATGGTCAATTTTGTTTTTTCTTTACATTGCCTGCCTAATAAATAATAATTTATTAGCATGTGAATGAGCTCATGTACTTAGAGTATTCTAATGCAAATTAAACAGCAATCTGAGACTTCTTTAATAAATGAGAGTATGCCAGGAAGCAGACATTAAGGTATCATGAAAAGAAAACAATTCAGGTCTTTAGCTGTGGGACTAGCTGTGATATTTATAACCTGTGCCAAGGCAGCCTGTTTCATCTGAAATGTTTCCATGTAGAAAATCTAAAGTAGAACACCACCCTTTCTATTCTGTAGGAATATTGAGTGTATAAACTCTCTAAGTCATGAAGACATTTTGACAGGTAATTGGCCCACTTTGAGTGGAAGTTATAATTAGATAATTATTAAGTATTGTAACTCTTGACCCTGGGGAAGGGTATCATGTTTAGTTGCACTTAGTGTCCAAGGTGGGTTTCCTTGGAGATATGTACACCAATGTCATGTTATTCATGAGTGCAGAATAATGTGGAGTGGAGGTGCTAATGTTTCCACTTACGTAATCTGGTATATTCACTTTTACTTGGCCTATGACAATAGCACCAAAAGGGAGAATGACTAAACAAACACCTTGTAGGTCAGAATTGGGGTGGATTCTCAAGGGGTCTGTTATTCTCCATTAAGGAAAAAAAAATGGAATTGGTGATTAGTTGAATTCCTAACATTCTAAGTCCCTAAGCTTAATCCTGTAAAGATAACTAGTTAGAACCACTCAACAACTATCCCATGGATGGCGGTGGTCTTGTTCTCCTGATAGGTATTTCGTTTTTAGAAAATCCTTAGAGATGATGTTTGAGCACAGTATCTAAGAATGTTTCCCAAGGAGGTGTCCTCTCTTAGGGGAAGCTGCTTCTCTGGTGGCCCCTCTCACAACCCGACTCTGCATTAGTTTGGCACTGACACTGATCCTCAGCCCAGGCACGGAACAGTAATGCCATCTGGTGCCATTTGCACCCCGGGGCAGCAGGAGAAGGATTTCAGGTAGATTACCCAGGTAACAAAACAATGTCCCACATCCTCAGGTAGCTGCTCGTACTTCTCCAGCTCTTTAAGGAAGATGCTGCAAGGGTAAAGAGAGACAGAATCAGATCCCCAGTTCTGCTGACCACCCCAGAGGGTTATGTTAATACTAACACAACTCCACAAAACTCTCAGATATTTACATGTGACTTCTCTACTTTCTACATGATATGTGGTGAGATTCTAAATAGGTTAAAACTACTTTTATTAAAATATACTCAATTATTAATGTGTGCTACTTAAAATAATGTTTCTCTCAGTTGTTTATATTTTTCAGACTGAAAATAATTAAATATTCTACTGATATTGGCATTTCATTACAACAGCAATTATAAATCTGATTTTTTTTTAAATACAGGTAATTGGGGATTATTAGAAAATCAATCTAAATAGATATCAAAAAGAACAAAGCAAATATTACAACATTAGAGATAATATAGAAAAATTTTGAATCCTACAGTGCTTCTGATTCTTAACCTTCTTCTTCCATCAATAGCCAGTTAGTTCATGCTAAAATCCATAGTTAATGTTTCCTAAGGCAGACATCATCAGGACAGAAAATTTAATGGGGAAAAAATTCTTATTCTATTTCAAAGCTGAATTGAATTACTATTGCATTACCTACCATTGTGAGTACCTGTGTAATTACATCCTTCCATGTTAGTAAATCATAGCTAACCATACCAATTTCAAATTAATATATTAAACAACTGGTTTAACAGGAATGGAATTTGCTTTTTAAAATCACACAATGATTTTCAAATAATTTTGAGGCTGTGGGGAAACATATCAATGAAAATATAAGATGGCATCAATATAATCTTTACAAAGAGCAATTTGACAATAAAAACATATCTTTTTGTCTTTGCAATATTAACTCTGGAAAATCTCCTGTACTTGTAACCACACATACATAAGATGAAGTACACAGGACTACTCGCTCTGGCACTGTTCACAGCAGCAAAAGATGGTGTGCAAGGTGACAGGATATAAACTATGGTACATCCACCGAAGTGAATAGTGGGTTCACTGCTTTTTATGTTTGCATTTGACAGATCTCCAGGACTGACTGATAAATGAAAAAAGCAAGGTATAGAAGATTGTATATAATATGCTGTCTTTTGTTGAGGTTGGAAATATATGTTCTTATTTCCAACCCAGGAAACTAAAGGTCAAAGGGTAATATTTCAGTTATGCAAGGTAAGCTCTGGAGTTCTACTATACAGCTAGAACTTTATAGCTAATAATGCTGTATTTTCTACTTTAAATCTATGTTAGAGCTTATGCTAGATTTTCTGGTAAGTGTTCTTACTACACAATAATAATAGTAGTAACAACAAGAGGGATGGGAGGAACTTTCGTAGGTGATGGACAGGTGTATGACTTGGTTGGTGATCATGATTTCATGGGTATATATTTGTCCCGAAACTCAGAAGTTGTGTACATTAAATACATATAGCTTTCTACATGCAATAACACTTATATAAAGTGTTTTTTAAAAAAGTCATTACCATAGGAAACCAGGTGAAGAGACAGGGTGGGAAGATAGTGATGGGTAAGACTTCTTCACTTATGCTATTTCATTTTCAAATAAATTAAACATTTAATTGAAAGGTAAAAAGCAGTCTTGAATTATTTCAATTATTTCACTACTTACCTCTACTACTGGGAAAAAAGTGTTACTGATTTAACTTTATCTTTGCTGAAGCATTTTGGCAATACAATTGGTTATGGGTTACATGTATGTGTTACTGGCTTTTTCTTTAGTAGAATTGGAAATATTGTTTAAAATTTAAATATTTAGTACATATGTGCAATTAAAATTTTTTGCAAGTTATATTGGAAAGACCAAAATGCTAATAAGAATTGATGAGATTATTATTTTTCTTTCTGTCCTCCTGCAACTTAAAATTTTATATAATAAATTGATATTGCCTTAGTAATAATAAAAAATCATTTAAAGTTTTGGGGGGGTTCCTAGAAGTGCCAATTTGATGATAATCATCTTTCTCCTGATGTGTGAATTTTAGAGAACCCTGATCTGAGACACAGACCAAGGTAAATACAATGCAATTTGGGCTTTAGAAATGCAAATACACAGTGCTCAAAAATCAATAAAGTCATATTTAGTGTTGCTTTTAGAAGAATTTCAGGTGATATGTACATTTAATATGGCTGTTAAAAATGAATATAGGAAAAATATATTATATAATGCTATAATTGAGGATCAAATTTTGTTCAAGGCCAAAAAGGAAACATAAATTTTTGTTGCAAAGAGATGCAATCTGGCTCATCATATACACCCACACAAGTATAAAAAATATATATGTAATTATTTCTGTAATTGAATTCCAAAAGTTATAGGCTTTATTATATGGCAGTTTTCCATGAGAAACACTGAATACTATAAACCACAATGTCATCAGATGTAGTTTTTCAGGTGTTGAGACATTCTTCACCTGGTCATTTCTCAGACTGGCCTTCAAGGTAAAGCTCAGTGAAGACAATGAATGGAAATCCAGTTCTGAGCCATGAAGGACTGAAGAGGCCTTGCGTGTGGGAGCTGGAATAGTTTGGAAAGAGGAGGTAGAACATCTGATAAGCTATTCTAGGTCAAGGATTGGTGAAAGAAAGTGAACTATTTTAAATAAAGGAGGATGTAGGAGGAAGAAAGAACTTGGAATGAGAGAAATGAAAAAGGGGAGACTCTTGAACCCTGTTACCTAGAACGACACTTCCAACTTCCCAGGAACCTTCACTGCCCGCTCAAGGAATCTCTTTATTCAGACAATTATTAGTATTCTCACTCCAGTCCCCAAAGCTAACTCCCATGGTATATAGGTTCTTTTCCAATAAGGATCAAAGAGTGATCTTCCACATAGGATATAGAACTGTATTTTTGTTTTAGAAGCTACAAGGACTCCCATGATGACCAGGGAGTTCCCCTTACTCCTTGACTTATGACTCCAAGTCATTGGTCTGCTCACTTTTAAGTAAACAATGATAATTACAGCCAAAGAATTGATCATCAATCTAGATATTGATGAGAGTTTTACTAAAAATTGTGGTAATTTAGTAGAGCAATACCCTGACATTTTGTATGTCTCTCAAAATACCTATGGGGAGACTCACTTTGAAACTTCTTAAGTTATAAAAGCACTATTCTGAATTAAATGCATAGAGTATTATTTCTACCATTAATGTCTTTTTGGACAGCAAAATTGTAACAGTAACCACCACTAGCACATCCTTCTACTGTTGCTCATCTCACTTTTCTCCCTCGCCACACACAAGCTGCAGAGTCAGAGTTCACATTTACTTGTGAGTTGCAAGGAGTCTGAGACAGTCTCATTTTTTTTAAGCTTCAAAAAACAACTTCATGGGGTTGTAGTAAGGATTTAATAAATCCACATAGGTAAAGAACCCAACCCTGTGTCTGGCATATAGTAGGTAATAAATGGACTTTAAATTTTAAAGTCCCAGTCTTAATAAACTCACATTCTCTTTGATAACTACACATCGCATGTATCATACTCTAGAGATTTATGCCTAGGAAACTCTCCCCACCACATCCCTGTGGAAAAATCTATAGTAGATTACCTTCCTCTAAACCGTATCTTGGGAGACTCTGGTTGAATATTATGCAAAAATTGGATGCCAAGTGCACATATTATTTAAATCTGTGGAATGCCTCGTTAAGCAGATTTCTTTACTGTAGGACTTTCAGAATCCTATTTAATTGAAGAGACACATTATAAATCTCCAAAGTAGATACAATATGGAGTGCTATCCAAACGTCTTTGTGAGAGGAATGCTTACTGAGGGGGACCCTAGTTAGTGGACCCCAATTGTGCATGGCCCTCCGTGATGAGGAGCTGAGCTCCTGCATTGCTCAGAAAAGGGCCCTGGGTAATTCTGAGGCATCCAGCCCACAGATCAGCATTTGAATGTAACTGCCCTAGATTTTAGTGTGCTTCCAGTTTTCAGATCTTACAACTCTGTAAGATTAAATTTTTACATAAAAAGAGAACTAACGAGCACCTATTTCCTTGTATTGGGCAGATCAATGTATAGCTTCAAGTAGGATATTCACTGTCTTCTCCTTGCAATTGTCAAAGGCAAGTGACAATATTAAACTCCTTTTGCTTTTTAATTTGAAAGTTATCAAGCTGACAGATTATGTAAATCTAATCTATGTTATTCCACCTACTTCAAATAGATATGCCTAGTTTAAATTAAAGCACATGAGGCTACAACACTCTTCACAAATGATGAACATTCCCCCCAGCTGTTCTATAGCAACATCTTGGTCCTCACTATTTTGATAATCAGATGTAATAAATTATGGGAGAATAAGCAAAGCAAGTAGTTTAAATGTTTGTATGAATGTCTATGGTTCTTTCAGAAATGAGACAAGCTTTTAAAGAAATGTCAAGATCTAAGCAATGTCATCACACTTAATAAATTAGTATGATGCAATAGATTATGTATCATTACTTTAGGTGGAAGAGGATTCCCACTGGATTTGTGGGAAATGAAGCCTCTAGCATTTACTGGTAGAAAAGCTCTCTGAAGTTTGTCATCAAGTACCATGGAAACAGCACCATTACAAAGGTTCCCTGAATTATTTTAAATTTGTTCTTCTCTTCAGTGATAAAATTGGAGTATAGTCTCACTGTTTCTGAAGTTTAACCTTACCTGAGGGATTCACAATGTGGTCTAGCCAACAGACTTTAACCTAAAGGGTTCAGTCTGCATCTGAAAAGGAATACATGTGTGTACACGCATAAGAACACACACACTTGGAACACTAGATGTTAGGAAATTAATGGAGGTGGGGCTGTGGCTAGGGGAAAAAACAGAACAGTGTGGAAGATAAATCAATAAATTAAGTTGGAGGGAGGGCACGGGAAATGTTATCAGGCTCTTATTTGCAGGAGGCCAAGGGTATTGTCTATCAATGTGGGATGGAATGGCATTTTTTTTTTTTTTCAGGGAGAGACCACTTTTATTGCCTATCTGATGTGGAGTGGAATTCTAGAGAGACTCCATATAAGTGGAACCAGAGGCTGCTTCTAAAGAACCCATTAATGTTAATGACCAGATGGATAGAGCCTAGCACATACCAGGCTCTAGACTGCAGGGCAAGGATGGCTGGTTGGCAGATGGGAGCAGCTATTCTGCTTCTAGCAAGGCAGGAGAGGATGGTTCAGGGAGTAGTTTCAGCAGCTTGATGATCACACTGACCCTGAGAATCACCTGACTCCTATTTTAGGCAAGGATTGTTAGGAAGGTGAGGAGAGGCAAAGGGGGAAAAGGCAGCAGAAAAAAAGCAGCCTGGCAGCGTGGCCCTCCCCAGGGGCTCTGGGTTGCACATCCATCCCATCACCACCAGGTGGAGCCAGCTCCTCACTGCAGACCCACCCACTGTATTTCATAGAGCTGTAAAGTCAATTCCGTGGGTGGCAACAGGTATTAAAAAGGAGAAAAGGAACCTAACCCAAAATCTTGGAGTGCATCACAAACAGTGAGGGTGTTAATTTCACAAAACTTAATTTCCTTATTATATAAGCAGGTGTGTATCAACACAGTATCTACATAATCTTTTTCTTTGGTTAATGATTAAAAAGAATTGAATGGCATTTCACTGAACTTCTCACTGCAATAAAATCATAGGTCCAGAGAGGTCTAGGTTTTCAGCCATCTTTCTCTCCCCTCTACCATTTTCTGCTCCTGCTCCTTCTCTATGTCTTTTCCTCTGCCCCCCTGTGCTGTTCCTTCCCTTGTTACCCACCTTCTGTTCTGCCACTCCCCCTCTGCATAGGTCTGCCACTCCCACTCCCTCACCTCACTGTCTCTCTCCTTCCTTTGTGTTCCCCACCTCCACACTTTTTCTGACTTCACTCGCCCCCACCCTTGTCTCTCCCCACTCTTAAATTCACATACACAGATCTGACAAATCTAACTGGGGGTGTCATAGCCAGACCTCGCCCCATGTTCACCTGGGTTAATCCTCCCTCACAAACTCACCCCATTTCCTCTCTCACACTCCCTGCTCAATCCGCCTTCCCTGGAGGGTCTTGGCTGAAATTTTCCTCCCACACAAAGGGGTGATCCCTGTGTAATCATCAAACCTATTACTTAAATTCTATCTCAAGTGCCCCCTCTTCCACTACTCAAACTGAGGTTTTTCTTTCTTTCTTTTTTTTTTTTTTTTCGGTTACCAACTGCTTCCTAGAACTGAGAGGCCAGGTCTTATGCTTGACCGCTATAGGGGAGCAACTTTAATTTCCAAACTAGTGTATGTCTGGCCCAAGAAGGAATCTGGGGGTGGCGGGGAGGGTGGTGACAGAAATATGGGCCAGTTCTGTTGTTCACAAGTGGTTCCCCTCATCGCACACCTGTCTCTACCCTCTGCTACTCACGACACAGTTCTGGCTGACCATGGTCACCCTGAACCTGCACCTTCGCAGGCTGACCCTGGCCTGGCCAGCACTTTAAGTTCAGTGCCACACAACTCAGGCTTTCCATCCTCAGCTTTGGGCAGGGCCCCCCCAGGATGGTGTGCAGTCAGAGTGGCCAAGAGCAAATATGGTGGCTTCTGGACTACCGGGAAGGATAGAGTGTGCAAGGACAGCTGGCCCTGGCAATGGGTCTCCATCTGCATTTCCAACCCTTGCCAAAAACTGACTTATTTCAGGTAATGCTGCTCCTGGAATGCTTTGTAAAATGCAGTGGAAATCGATCTAGTTTTTTGTATAGGTGTCATTTATCTAGATATTTCTCTAGAAAAAATGATACTAGAAAATAGGGACAGTGAGAGAAAAAGTATCATTCCACTTAAACCTCTAATTTGTGTTAAAACCACTGCTTCTAGGAACTAGATTAAATGTATGAATTGTTATTTATTGAAATGCTGGTGCTTGGGAATTTCTCCACTCACTACCTCTGTTGACAAAGGTCCTAGAGAAAGATAACACAGGTGTGTATGTGAACAGCTCACACAAGCTTGCACACATAAAGCTAATCTTGGCGGTCATTTTTGACAATGACAGCATCTAGAAGGATCCATACTAACTATTATTAATATTAACATATTCATCATATCACCCTTGATCTAGGTACTAACTGGGTTAACTAGGCAGTGTCAATCTGGTTCCCTCTGCCTCTCCATTTTCCTGTTTTCCTTTTGCCCTCCCTTTCTCTTTTGCTGAAGTATGGGCAAATAACCTGAGCTATGCACTAGAAATGAGAGGAGCATATTTCTCTGTTAGATAAAAGTTCATTGTAACTTAGGGAAGATGTAAACAAATGGGGTTCAAAAGAATTGGATATTTTCAGGTTAAAAATGGAATGTTTCAAGTAATTAATTATTTGTGCAGAGCAAGTAGGTGTTAGGCCTATTGTATGCTCCTCCCATTAAGAAGCTCCATTAGGAAGCTCTTTCATTCAGATAATCAATTATTTTTTAGGTCAGAAAAGTTCTGGTAGCAATAGAGAAAGAAAGTCATACCTAATGATTTTCCTTACCTTGAAACTTTCACAAATGACTGAATTAATACTTGATTGCTGTGTCTGAAAATTATAACTCTATTTTGTCTCTCTATCCATCCATCCAGCCATCCATCTATCCATCCATCCATCCATCCATCCATCCAATATTAACTGAAAGTTTACTATGTACCAGATATTGGGGTTATACAATGAACAATATGGTATCTTACACAGTTCAGAGTTCCCTAATTTTCAGAGTTGACTCATGCCATTTTATCTCTTACTTATTAGAGTTTAGAGGTATTATACCTTTACTGTTAATCAAACTTTGTAATGTATCGGTAGAAAGTAAACATTATGAGTTAAGTAAAACCTGTAGGGAATGAATATTTAACTTTTCTTGGATAGTCTCTTAATTGTGGATAATTAAAAATATCTGTTTCTGGTGAATAGATTTCTAAATACATTACATATGTCCATGTTTTTTAACCAGCAATATGCTAATGAATCAGAATTAATATGAAACATCAGCTATTATGCCAATGCACTCACTGTTAGGGTCCATGATGGGATGTAGGATCGTGTGCACTAATACTGAGTAGCCCATGACCAGAGATGGCAGGATTCTGTTGCCTAATTTTTGCAACTTCTCTGCAGCCTTTCCTGTCAAGTTTTATTTTATGCTGCAGGTATCAAACTATCTGTTCAAATTCCAAGTATTATTTGCTGCTTATAAATCACTATGGGTTTAGAAACAATATAACCAAGAAGTCCAGTGGCTTTTACAAGAATGAAGAGGTGCTTCTATGAAAAGATGAGCACTTTACCTTTGTAATATTTCTTTCAGTTGTTCAGAGTTGCTCTGTTTCTTGTTTATAATGTTATAAACAGGTAACATTTGCTGGGTAGCTATGTTCTTGATAGCTTAATTTATTCCCCTATTTATAGAACACAGGATTTTTATAGGGTCTCACTTGACTTTTTAAAAAAGGTCTTTTCAGGACTATATTTTTGGTGGTAGATTTTCAGCTATTAAAAAGACTACCAAAGTGCTTTCTATGGCTTACTAGTGTGAGATCATAAAACCAGAATAAGAGGCAAGGTTAAGCTGGGCATTTTGTAGTAATTGATCAATTTTGAAATGGATATTTTTTCACCTACACATTGATTTGGCAAAAGCAGGAATCATAGGAAGAGCATATTGTGATCTCTAGATATCCATACTTAGTCAATTTGAAAAAATTATGGAGGAAGTTGATTAAATCCCAGAGATCATAGATCAGAAAAATAAAGTAACACAACTTACTGCTTACTAGTCCAACAGCTTCTCAAATATCCAGGAAGATATGGATAATGTTGAGCTGGGCTTATATGACAGCATTTAGTCAAATGGACTTATTGGGATGTCACTTAATGGGCATTAGGAGAGAATATTTCCATGTCTGGCGAGTTCCAGACAATCCAAATAGACAGTGCTAACATTTGTGATTAAATAAATTAAAATAAGAAAACCTGGAACTTTCATTAAACATTCCAGAGTATAGAAAGTCAGAAGTTTTTTTTTGTTTTTTTTTTTTTCCTGTGAAGACTTACTACTTTCATAATCTGGTATGGTTAACATGTTATGATGTTATGGGAGCTACATATTTTATCTTCTTTAAACATGCTATTTGATGACATAATGGGATTAATCATCAACAGATGACAAGACTTTTGGGACTCAAGGTCCTTGCTTACACCCAATTCTTGCTTGTCTTTTGATCATTTTTAGCCAAGAGTTGTATGGAGATTTCATTTTCTAGAGTTGGACTGTCAATCTGGGAGCCACAAGCCTTATCAATCTATTAAATTAAATGACATTAAGGGTTCATTTTTCAGTAACATTAGTAATTGTTCAAGTGCTCAAAAGCCACACATGGCTAGTGGCAACTGCTCTGGACAGCACAGGTGGGACATTTCCTTCACTGCAGAGAACTCCACTGACTGCTACTCTAGAGTCTGTTTCAGGATGCTGCTATGCCTGCACACATGGCTTCCTTAGGAACTCCTGGGATTGGTGATTTTATTTTTGACATGACTACTTAAATCCGTGAAACCCTTGACTAGTCTGACCCTGGGATTTCCTCTGAAATGTGTGCTGCAGTATTGAGCTGGGATGCTGAAAGAAGGCTAGACTTGTGTCTTGGGGGTCCCTCTATTAGTACTTTGAAAAACCAATATTTTGATTAGTGGGTCACATAACTCATATAACTCACACCTATTTTTTTGTTTACCTTCTATGAACAAGAAACATCTAGTTTTGTAAGCTGTGAGAAAGATTTTTAAGTCAGGAACTAGACAAATGAGTTGTGATGTTTCAGGGCTGACTGACTGCATACTTCAATAAAATAGATTGCCAACTGATATTCTTCTATAAGCTATCAAGAGCTGGTTTCACTAGGTATTTTTATTGTCTGTCTGCAACTTATTTTTGTTATTGTTGCTGAGCACTGAAGAAATATTTAGGTTGAAAAAAACAAACAAATGGAATTTGAAACACAAGGCTCCCAGGTACAATGGTCCATCACAGAAGAAGTCTAACGTCAAAATTCCCAACATGTTTGAATGGGAAAAGCAACTTTTATTTTCTTCCTGGTAATCAATCTTTCTGGTTATGAAAAGTTGCCAGTTAGATTCCTGAAGAAAACTGAGCTGGGATTTGGCTGAATGAATACTTGCTACTACTAGGAATTTTGGGCAACTGCAGAGGCAGAAAAGAAGAATGGGAAAGTAGTTGGACAGCAATTAACTTAGAAAATATGCCAGATAATAGTTTACAGATAGGATGGGCCAAATCAGCTTTGAGTCACTTGATGGGAACCCAACATCAGTACTTTTTTGAACCTAAGTGGTCCTCTGGAATCCTCCCCAACCTACTTGTTATGAAAATCGTAGATCTCCTGGATGTTGCCAAAGATGATATGCTCTTTATTAAGGATCCCAGGGGGGATCTCCTCCACACCGCTGGTCATTTCCCACAGGTAGGTCTGTAAGACAGCAATAGTTTCATCACTGACCAGTCCTGCACATGAAATACAGAGAAAGTAAACGGCCATCCAAACTGGGGCCAATGACTCAGATCTGGGAATTCACATACAGTGTAAAAAAGTAAGAGGGTTGGGACTACATCAAGTTAAAGAGCTTCTGTATAGCAAGAGACATTACAAAAAACAAACAGGCAGCCCACTGATTTGGAAAAAATTTCCTCACACAAAATCAGTGAAAAAGGATTGATCACAAAAATATACGGAGAACTGATGAAACTCAGCAAAAATAAGCAGAAGAGCTAAAAAGACATTTCTCCAAAGAGGAAATGCAGATGGCCAACAAGCATATGAAAAATGTTCAACATCACTCGTAATAAGGGAGATGCAAATTAAAACCACA
>NW_004567104.1:31372168-31411959 GCF_000260355.1 Condylura cristata
ATGGAGCTGGAAAAGATCATGCTTATTGAAATAAGCCAAAAAGAAAAGGAAAAATACCGGGTGGTTTCTCTCAAAGCAGGAATATAATGGAACAGGTGAGAAAATAATGATAATGATGAACGGCTATATACCAGAGACATTTTGTGGGGGTGGAGTGGGAAATGGGATCAAAAACAGTGGGGGGAGGGAAGTGCATTGGACTATGGTGATGGCACATGGGTGATTTGGTGATGGGAAGCCCAAGGGGATTGCAAATGAGATGGAAAAGTACAAAATAAACTAACTATTGCAAAATAAACTATTATATATATATATGAGGGTTAATAAGCAGCATATAAAGAAGGAAAACTTGAATGTTCCATAATCCTGAACAGTTGCTAGGGAAACTTCAGCAAGAGCACAAACACTACATTCTTATTTGTTAAATGTATGTGTGTGCGCTGGGTAAGAGGCAGATTCTGAGTCAACTTGAATTGACTCATTGTGTGTGTGTGTGTCATGATTTTTATTTGAAGTATCTTCTTTTTTTTTTTTTGGCTGGATCTAGTTCCAGTGTGAGAAATTTCCTTTCAAAAGCTCTTTAAACACCCATGTAATTACTGTTGACTCTGGGAGTGAGGGCTCCTCTAGCTGGCTCTGTTCTCAGGCTCTGAGAGGAGATAAAGCACCAGGCACCCCTTGAAGATGGAGCGCTGACACAAGAATGCCATTTTCCAACAGATGTGGGCTGAATGCTGCAAGACTCACCTCTAAGCACTCATGTAGGTCCCTTACGTATGCCTTCTCTGTCTGGAGCAGTTCAGCCATAATGAACCTAAAGGAAACAAATGAGCTCTTAGTTGGTCAGAGACATAACACTTCACTTCTCCACTCCCATTTATGACATTCTTGAATGTCCTAGTTTTCTACTTGATCAACATCTCTCTCTTCATTTCTTCAAAACTCCTGCCTCTCAGTATTATCTGCTGAGTCCCTCTCCCTCAACTCTTTGCTCTGGATCCTGTCAGACAGCACTTGTGCTCAGCTAGCTCCATAATCTCTTCTTTTCCCACCCTAATTCTGCTGCTTTGTGTGTGTGGATACGCCTGTCCCCAGCTGCATGTGTGCCTGGGCGGTCAGTATCATTCATGTTTGATCTCACCAACTAGACAGTTTACCTTTTCACTTCCTATGTTTCTTCTACAGCACCCAGAAAGAGCTTTCTGTTTAGTGGAATTGTTGACTTACACCATAACAGCACTATAAGTTAAAGTTCACAGTACTCTAAGTTAAATTAGATTTACAAACCAGGAACTGAGGCCCAGGACACCACTACTGAGATGGAAGGAGCAAACTTTTTCTATAAAGATCCAAACATTTGTGGGCTATTTAATCTATATTAGAACCACTCAATTTTGCTGTTGTAGCATGAAAGGGCCACAGACAGCATGAAAAAATAAATAAGCATGACTATGTTCCAAAAAACTATTTATGGAAACTGGAATATGAATTTCAGCTAATTTCATGTGCCCAAAAATACTCTTATTTTTTTTTCACTATTTGAAAATATAATACTTAGTTTATAGACTATATAAACCAGGCTGTGTGTCAGATTTGGCCTGTGGGCCACAGTGTGCTGACCTCTGGCCTAAATTATCCTGCACACTTCAACACTATTTCTAAAGGGACTCACTGACACCACAAACTGATGTGCATTAAGCTGAGTAAGTGATTACAAACATACTACAAGTCAACAATTTAAGTGACTACATTCAACCTCCCAGAAAGAGGAGCTGTACACACATCTTGGATGAGGGGGTTCCCTAATGACACAATGGGTCACTATGATACATGACTTCACTGTAGTAGCCCCACTTTTTTTCTTTTGCAAATTTTCATTAGAAATGATACTTGCTAGTTGGCATACAAAATACAATTAAAGCAACACATTATTCCAGCAGTGCTCTTCCTATTAAAAGTATTGGTTTAAAATCTCCCTTTTACAGGAGCTTGTTATGCATTCTCCTACTATTCTTACTCTATCGGTAGTATGGAAAGGGATTAGCCTTGGAGCCAGACAAGAATTGAATTATTACTCTCATGTACTATAGGTAGGACTTGCTTTACTAAGCTTCAGACTCCTCATTTATAAAACAGTTGATTGTACATGAATGCTGTCATGAATAAATAAAGTCATATAAAAAAAGTTTCTAGTACATCATAAACTAAAAAAAAGGACAATAAAAGGATAATAATCTGACAGGCTTTGCAAAGTTGTCTTTGATTTTACTGTTTGCCATTTTTGGCATTCTACCTCCTCCATTTTTCCCTTCAACTTCTTTCCGGCAGTTTTGTTTGCCCGCCTTCATAATTTAGCTGCATTATTCTTTACTCTACTTTGTGTCATTGTCCATACATCTCTTATGCTGCTGAGAAGCTTAGAGAATGGAGCGGGAATCAAATTAAGTTGGCCCCAATTCTCTAAATGGATTCTAGATCCTATTCACTCTTCTTCTGAGAAAACACAGCTCAATTTATGAAAATCTCAGGCAACATCATATTATCCCCAAACAGTTGAATCCTAACCGCCTCTTCTCTCTTCTTGTCAATTCTTTTTGCCTCACTTCCTCTTGGACTATCATTGACCTAGGAGTAGGTATAAATACAACCTGATGCCTACAGGTCAGTCACTGGACCAGTCTCTTGGTATATAATCTTTGCTTTTGAGATTCTTTTATATGTTAGGTCAAGACTCAGAAATCTGAATACACAGACCAACTCAAAGCTAGAGTCATGTGGCAATCCAGAGCATGCCTTACTTTCTCCTGGATCAATGCTGTTACTTCAACTTCAAGTAAGTTTTTACTGTCCTTATTTGTTGTGTGATTTGAGACAACTTCTTCCCCTTCCCAAGCTTTCAATCTCCAAATCTAATTATATTCTATAAGCTTTTCTTGATAATTTATAATACCATCATTATTCTCCATGTCCCTGATTCATATGAAAGAGTATAAAATGTTTCTTGTTCTCAAGTTTATAATCTACTTAGAATGATGTGCTTGGGAATCAGCTGAACAAGTGCAATATGAATTCGTATAAAGGAGATGCATAGAAAGGATCAATAAAAGTAGAGACTGCAAATAAAGATGCACAGGGCTTGGGATATGGGCTGTGTTTTCAAAAATAAATAGAATTTAGAGAAGAGCAAAACAAATCCAAACAGAAAAAAATAACAAGAGAGAGAAAGAGAATGGAAGGGAAGGGATGGAAGAACAAAATGGAGAGGAGTCCAGGTCAAGAATACTGCACAACATAGACATACCTTTTCTTAGAAATAAAAATAATCTGACTCAAGTGTATCATTTGAATTGGAAAATACTGTGAAATAAGATTGATTTAGGTGAGTCTAAATGATAGCATCTAGAGGTGTTTGATCTTTATTGGGGGGGAGCAATATGAAACCATTTAAAATTGGGGGTAGGTAAAATGAGTCATAGTATTCAGGGTAATGAAGAATCAGATAGAATTTATTTTAATTTTGACTCCACTATTTACTATCTGTCTGATTTGGTCCAAGTTGCTTAGCTTTTCTAAGTCTTATTTCTCATATGTAAAGTAGGAATAATAATAGGTGCCAGAGAGAAGTATGAGGAAGATAAAATGAAAAATAAGTGTAAGGCAGTTAATCCAATGTTTAGTCCATAAAACATTTAGGTTTGATGGTAGGGAGAGTATTGGTATTAATAATAGCAAAATGCTACTAAAAGGTAAATCTGGCATCACTGCCAGGTGAACTGGGTGGAGGATGGGGCAGGAAGGCCAGGGAATGTTTTTTGAATATTTTTGAGATCGAGAGATGGTGAGGAGGGACAGACACAGGAGACTGTGGGAACGGGGGAAAATGACAGGACACGAGAAACTGAAGAAGAAATGATATAAAAGATGAAGGGGCTAGTTGAAGCTTACTTCACAGTTTCAAGGTTAGAAAACTACGAGGGGGATGACATGACTGACATGAATTAGGACATCAGAAGGGAGAAATAATTTGGAGAAACGTAATATTTGGTTTAGTCCATGTTGAGCTTTGAGAGTGTGTGAAGTTTGATGACTTAAATGGAAGGTTTTCTCTGGGAAGTGAGGGATTCATGAAGTAAACTCAGATGACGGGCAGAACAGACATTAAAGTCTTCAGAGTGATACCAATATCCAATGGAAATATCATGTCTGTCCACACCAACCTAAATAGGTGCGTGAGACACAGTAAGCTGTCAAAAGGGTCGGGGAGCAGCAAAAGTCAAGGGATTTTAGCACAGCAGGAGGAGCCTGTGAGCTACGCAGGAGCTCCCCAACACATACTCTTTCTTTCGAGCTGACTTCCGCTTCTCTTCATTGATTTCATGGTTAGCGTCCCGGAGCTTGACTTCACGGTCTGAAAGGCTTGCTGGGATAATGTCCAGTTCTAGGTCTTTGTTATCCTATGTGGAAAGATCACAGTGGTCACCTCAGTCATGTTTTGGGAAAGCAACTCACTAGAATCAGGGGAGATGAAGAGAGGAAACGCAGAGAAAGATGGAAGAGTGGGTGGGGAAATCCCACCAGCTGCCACCCGCAAGTATACTTTGTGGGATGAATTTTTTCCAAATAATAAAGATAGAAAATGTTCAGGTCAAATGTTCAAGGCTTCTAAACCCAGGAAGAAGAAAACAATGAACACATTTGATAATTATGTCTTATTTTCCCAAGGACTTTGGTACTGGTTAAATTTAAACACATAAATTACTTCAAATTTGATCATACGCATTAAAATAGATGTGAAACAGAAGCACATAAAGATGTAAGAAAATTTCCATTTTTAAGTAAGACTAATAAAATATTTTCATTTAAATAAGCAATTTCCTTTGGAAATAGAAAACCACAGACTAGAACAATTACTGAATTTTCCATTGCCCATCTCTGCTTATTTCAACCACTATTTGGTACTTATATATGATGGAAACCTCTAGAAAAAAATGACATTCAAGTGTGGGAGAACCATTAATGCCCCATTTTTAATGGTTTGACCACTTCACTCTTTAGTCTGCTCTGATTCAGAGCATGAACCTAGAATTAGAAATCCTAGGCTTAAATTGCCAGGCTGTATTTAGCTCTTAATGCATAGGTTACTGACCCACGTTATAAAGAAAAGATTAAAAGTCTTTTATGGCTTTGTGGCAAGATAAACTTGCTTTGAGATTTCAGTTGAAACCTCAAATAGCCTTTGCACAAATTGTACCCCTTATTCTTGAACAAGCACTGGAGACTCTAATCATTTGCTGATTAGCATAATTGGGTAGAAGATGGTACTACTGAGCCAGGATAAAGAGGTCAGTCTTCAAAGTCAAACAATGAACTCTATGCAGAGAAAAACTCTGTTCGATAGTGATAGGCCCCATCAGCCAATTTTGCAATATACACAGTACTGATCACAGGGGGCTGAAGAGAGGGAGCTAGCTCAGCAAGACCCAGCCCTCCAGTAAAAGAACCACACACAAGGCAAGTGTCCTAGTGGTCAGCTGTTTAGAAATGGCTTCTACCTGTGGCAGTGAGCAGTAGTAGGAGGGAAATGCGAAAGGAGGACTCCTGGCTGGCCAATCCCCATACGCACCTCTGTGTTGACTCCCAGAGCTTTCTCCAGGGAGTACCGGTACTTGCCCATCCTCAAGGAGAAGTCTCTGTAATGCTTGTCCACTGTGGTTACCCACTTCCTGATCTCTGTGGCGTGAATGTGGCCTTTTTCCACAAAGCTATCAGCCAGTTGAATCAGAAGCTTCACCTTCTCCTTTGTTTGCTGTCCCAAAAGATGATCATAAGTTACTGAATTGCATTTACTCTCAACTCTTCATACTTTCTCTCCGCCTTTCTTTATAGCAGCCATAGACAGCACATAGTCAGGCTGCATAGGCCTGCATGCCAGCTCTGTCACTTGCAGCTGGAGATCCTGAACAAACCATCTATGTGTCATTCCTTTATTCTCAAAATAGGGGTTGTAACAGTACCTCTACTATTGGGTTGTGAGCATTACATGAGTTGATAATGCAGAATGCTTAGGATTCTGGAGCACAGGGCTCACAGTGAGATCTCAGTCAGCAATACATTAGCCACCATGTTTATCGATGAGAGTGTGTGTTACCATTTTACAGAGTACATTAACACCACATCTGAGACACTGAGTCTTAAAGCACTCCAAGAAGGTAGGTGGAGGAAGGTGGTTGGTATGGGACACTGAACCATGACAAAAGAAATGTCGGGAGACTTGGGGCTTGCCCCAACAGAGCCTATGTGCCTCTGTGCCATATTTCCCAGTTCTCTCCCTTTACTGTACCAGCCTCAAGTGGGCTTTCTAAATGTCAGGCAAACAGGTACATGTCAGGAACTAAAGAAACCCAACTAGTAGATTTAAAAGGAAAGTTTGTCTTGATGACCAGAATCTTATCATTAGTTTCTATTAGAGAGAAAGAGAAGAGTTAATGAGGCTAAATCCAGGGCGTAGTGAGGTGGGACTTTGCTGTGTGTTGGGTTAATTTCATTTCTTGATAGAGTTGTGTGGCATCTGTTCTGTCCACAGCACTGTACAGAAAACTGTGGGGACAGTCTTGGAAGGTAAACGAAAGAAAAAAGAGACACCACCCATCCCCTCCCATACACAGATCTATATTCTCCAGCAGGGACATGATTTTCACAGAGTAGTTATGTAATTCGGGGCATTATGTAAGTGAATGTCAAGATGAGAAGTATGTACGCATGCGTATACTACCATCGGCGCTGCAGGAATCTAAAAAAATGGAAAAAATGAAATGGAATGGTCCAGGCAGGAAAAGGTCTCGTGGGGTGGGGAATTATGCAGCAGAGATCTGGAAACAGTGACGTTCAAGCAAGTGATCCTTGCTCATCTTTTAATCTTAGACTTTGAAACTCTAAAATCTCAGGGGAGCCTGGCAGATTTTAAGAGACAGTGAAGAACATTTAAATAATATTCTGAGGAGCAAAATTATCTTTTGGATAGGAGAAAAGTAGATCCAAAGTGTGGACCATGCTATAATCTAGAGAACCAAGGGAAAAAGAGGCAGAAAATTACTAGAGCAGCAGTAGAACAGACAAAGAGCTCCCTTGTGTTTTTCTCACCCTTCTTTACCTTTCCGGGCTCATCTACAGTTCTCCCCCTGGGAGAGGCCAACCTTGCCAAGGAATGCCAGAGGGAGAACTAGGTCTGTGACGTGGCTGGGGAGATTCGGGGCCCCAGCTCTCCTGCTATTCACCACACAGAGCCCTTCTTGCCACAGGTCAGGGACTGATACCCAGAATTGGGAGAGAAAGGCCCAGAAGAGTTTTGGCATGAAGGAAAACGATGAGGACGGGAGAAACTCCTTAGCCACAAAAAAGGACAAAGAATAGTATTGGGAATTAGGTAAGAAGAGACAGTGGTAGCCTAAGGAACTAAGGACCTAAAGACCTTAATACCTTTGGGTTTTTCTTTCTGGGAAGAGTTTTCCTAAATTTGTTATTAAGACAGAGATTAACTTTTGCAACTATAACCAAGAAGTCCATTGTTATGTGAGAGCCTTAGAATTCCAAATTTAATCCCTGTTTTGGTACGGAGATGGCATGAGATAGGGTTTTATAGTCAGTTCCCCTCTGAGAAGAGGGGGACGGCAAAACTGTGATTCAGAGTCAAGAGGAAGCTGGGTTATGACCAAAATATTCCAGATTTTCATGGAATTTGGGGAGCAAATAGCAAAATGAGCAGTGCAGACAATGGTCCACCTGTTGTGATAGCCCCACCACTCTCATAGGCCCCTCAGCCAACATGTTGATTCTCTGTGTCCCCTTGCTCTGATGAGTGACTCCTACTCATCCTCATCCCTCTTTCAACCTAATGGCCCTCTTGTACCTCCTGAGTTCCCCACTGGTCATGTGGGTGACGCTCTTCCTAGTGCTGCCACAGCACCACCTGGGAGCCCCGACTTCAGCAGGTATCACAAAATTATTTATGAGTCTCCTCTGTTAGGCTGCAGATACCTAAAAGATGAGTGTTATATCTACCTCATTTGTATCTCCAATGCCAAGAAAATGGTAAGGCCACCACAGATTTGAATAAACAAATGAAAAAAAACCACATTTTTGGAAGTAATAAAGCCATAGCAGCAAGAGCTGAGGGCCAAGTTGAGAAGAATTGGGTGATAAATTTGACCCATAGACTGGACTCCAACCATGCCCACACCTGCACCTGACAGCAGTTTGCAATGCTCTTACACATGGGTGACTCGGGTGGCACCCCACAACCTGTACATTTTTGGCTGCAGCTGATGAGATCAAAGGTAAAATTGTTCCCCACCAATATGCAGCCAGTAGCTTCTGAGTGTCCTGAATTAAAAGCGCTGTCTAAACATGGCAATATGCTGGGCCAAATGAGCTGTCTCTGGGGATCTGGACCACAGGGATAGGGAACTGGACAGCTGGTTGCAGAGGAAAATGGAAACACAGGAGGCAGAGGACAGAGAGAGGGCAGCTGGCTCACAGTGACGCTGGTAATGTAGCCTGGTCCCCTGCTTAGCTGACTGGCTGGAACCGCTGTACCTGTTTCATTTCTCGAGGTGAGACTATGCCACATTTCTTATTCTTCCCAGAGTGGATTATGTCATTAAGTTTCTCCTTGATAGCATAATTTGAAATTCAAATCTTGCCACCAAAATATAGTAAATTATATAGAGTGACAAAGTGGAGGTCAGACTGTAGTTCTTGAATGCTAGGTTCAGAAGTATTGCCATGACCTGGTGGACAAGAGGGAAACTTTGGGGAACATAATTTATTTGGAACTGAAAATTTGGAACTGACACATCACTTATCTTGAGCTCTACTTGTGCCTAAGGCATGTTTTGCCCTTTCCATTTTGAATTCTATGTTATCTGCTGGAAAATCTAGAGATTTTTTTTAAAAAAGGGTTCAGTAATTCTACTTTTTCTTTTCACCTTTATTTCTTTCCTTCCTTTGAGCCGTTAATATTATACTATCACTCTTTAATCAGTGAACCTTACTCTGAAGAGTGCTTGTTGTAAAAACCCTTTGTGTCTTTTGCATTTTCCACAAGTCTTTTAAGATTTAGCCTTCTTGGTACCATTATTTTAATCTCATTATAATCTTCTAATTTGCTTTTCATTATTGTTATTTTGTGTATTTATTGATAATACTCTTTGTAGATGTGAACTTACTGAGCTCCCTTAGTGAGGAAGCCATTTTCCCGAGATACATCTTCATAATCACTCCCCAGGGAATAGTTTGCCATTATATATGAAAAACTAAATCTTTCAAAAATTTCTGTTTCATGCAAGTTACATTCCTTTTAAGAGTCTCATCTTTTATCTGAGACCCTTTTCTCCATCTAAAATGCCTATCTGACAGTTCAGTGTTCCCTTTTCTCCATCTGAATTCCATGACATAATTTAGTTAGTTCAGCTAAGACTCCAGTCATTTTCATTATCACTTAATGCCTTTTTTGCAGAAGAATTAAGTCGAGTTTATCTATGGCTTCCTTCACATTCCACGATAAAACTGCCAGTTTAAAAAGTGTTTTCTTTGCAACATCATTAGTAATTGGGAAATATAAATCAAAGCACAATGAGATAATATTTCATACCCCCAGGACAGCTATATAAAAGAGATGGATATCTTGGAAGACAGATATGTCCCAATTATTGGAGAGTATGTAGAGAAATCATAAGGGATTCAAAAATGAAAAACTCAAATTAAATACAGATTTTTTTGGAGAGGGGGGAGAGGATGAAATCTACAGACAGTTTTTTGTTTCTGCTTGTGATCTCCTTCCAATGCATAAGATAGTTAGGTAAATGAATAAAGTATGTGTCCTATCCTTTAGGATCTAGCTAGTTCATGTAAAAAATAACACTGCACACAGATTCCTAGAGAACAGGGTAGTTAATGCCAAGTGCCTTAGGTATTATACAGACAACCAGGGTGATCATGCAGGATGGGCAAGACCAGCTCCAGAACTTAGACAGGATCACAGACAAGGTGGAGTCCTTTTAACAAGTACAAACTAAATGGAAGAGATAGATGTTCCAGAAAGAGAAATGGATAGAAAAGGCCCAGAGGCAAGAAAGTATAGGATGTAACCCTCACAAGGTAAAAACAACATACAACTATCTGGAGCACGCATAAATGAACCATGGAAGCTGATGCTGGGGTGGAAAGGTGGCATTGTGTGACAATTGCTAAGTGCAGAATCATTCAAGTTTTTGAGCTGAGCGGTAGTATGACCAAAGTGGTGTCTTATTTACTTATTTTTATTGAGGTAGCACTATCTACAACGTAAAAGTCATCCACAGTCCTGCTTAGAAGGTGAACAACAATAAAGACTAGTTTGGGTTAGGACAGAGGTGGCAAGCATAGAGCCCAACTACGAAATTGCTGCAGGTTCTTGTGGTTAATAGTGGGGAGTGGGAGAGAGGGGGAAGAGATGAAGATTTTAAAGAAACAATGAATTAACAACCCTGCACATTTCCCCTCTGGTGATGGACAGCTTCTAATGCTAAGAAGTCTGGGTATCTGCTTTGATCATCTCAGGTGGGCAGGAAAGTCAGTGACCTGGTACTTCGCAACCTGTGAGTGGCTCATAACTGGCACTATTTGGAGAGGGGCAGACAGACACAAAGAGAGTAATTCAGATGTCATTTTCACTTGGGTATGAAAAGAGTTCTGTGTGTCTGCTACCTTCCTCGTCCATTTGCTTGGATTGATACTGAAATGAGTCTCACAGAAACGAGTCTCTTTTCACATTGGATGAAAGGACCCCAAAGGTCACAAGGATGCTGGGGAAGGCACCCTCACTGTCTAAAGTTCATAGTGTCCGACTCACAAAGTGGATGACCGCTTCAGAAATAACACCTCAGAAATGAGGCTGAGGGGCTAATTTTGTCACAGCAAATTAAAGGAACATTTGCCAGAGACAGACAGAAGTATCTCTGGGGAGGATGGGCATTAAAACATTCTCCCTTGAGCTGAAAGCAGTTCTCATTCTGGGAAGAGCATCTGCCATGTGAGCAAGTGACACCAAAAGTCTCCTCCATGGCAGGGAGGGATGAGGACACTACAAAGAGTACCTGAGGCAGGTCAGATTTTCATTCAAATCCCAGAGTCCTCAGATAAAAACCCCAGAAGTGAATACAGATGAAACTGAGGTTTTCTCCATTTATAGCATTCCTGGCCTCAATGTGAATGGAGGTGTGAGGAGGTGTGGTATGAGCATGTTCTGCTCCCCAGAGACCCTAGTGTGGCCCATTTGCATGTATGGGACCAGAAAGAACTAGTCCTTTCAGGAAACAAACCCATCTACTTTGTGAACCCACCCATAGAAAATGACCTTCCCAAAGGGTGAATATTCCTGGCCATTCAAGTTTGAATACTATGTGGACAGGTGCAGATATGCACACATGTAATGCAACTTTGCATGAATACATTCTGGGCCTCATTGGACTGAATGAATACAGAGATCCCAGATCGTGGGGCGTGAATATGAGACAGTAGAAGCACAGTGAATTGGAGCCGACTTCCTGCTTATATATGCTCTATGCAGCAGCTGCAACTCTTTTGATTAAGGTTTAAAGGAGATGATTTGCCTGGCAATTTCCTCCTTCACATTGTGATCCCAGGTTTCCATGCACAGAGGCTACTCTCTTTTCCACAGTATGAAACTGACCAGAATGGGGGAAATGGAGTGGACTGGGGAGGTGTCTTTGGGGTGCTTCTTACCTTGGCAGGCACCCTGAACTCCCCATATTCCTTCAGCAGTTCCTGAGTCTCCTCTGTGGTCTCTCCAGTGGAGGTATGTGTTGAGAGGTAATATTCACCTGTTTCTTGGATCCAGTCTAGTGCCTGTGGGAGGAAACAACTCATCCAATCCCCACAGCCCCAGCTGAAAACATGCCATATAGTTTGGGACAGTGTGATGGACTCTAAATGCTGCATTTGATCAATACCTAGCTTAAAAGTTGCATTTATGAATGACCCTCTCCTATTTGCCATTCCACCAGCATAGACAATGTCTCCTCCATCTGATTTGGCCTCTTTTAGGCCAAGGTCAGTATTGTCCATGAATTAGGAGCAATCTCTCCCCAGCATCTCTGCCCTACTCTTGGTCCCAAACTCTGAATAGAGCACTTGGTAAATGTTGAATGATGGGTGATGGAGTTTTCGGCATCCCCGCCTACCACATTTACTTTGCCTGCTGCTTTGGCCTGCTTCTGGAATGTTTCCCAAGACTTGGTCAGCTGGACCTCTGTACAGTCCCTAGAACCGAGGCAAAGTTAGGAAACGCTCCGGGCATACCTGTTTAGCACTACGTTCAAATACCACGTATTGCTGGCATTGGTCTAACCGCCGCTTCTTCAAGGTCCAGAAGTGTAGGACACGATTCTCCCTCTGTAAAAGCTCACTCAAGATGGCTGCAGGGCAGAGGAGAAATAGGTGCTGGTCAAGGAGGGACCTGAACAAATCCCGGGCTCCCGTCAACTATGGACTTCAAGCCTCCCCTAAGGTTAATCCAGTCAGCAGAGGCAAGGGAGCAATAACTTGGTAGAGAGAATCTCACAGTAGGTATCATGATTAGTAGACTGGAGTGACAACCTGCAGACCAGAATCTATTAAGGAAAGGAGGAAGAGTGTACCCCCAGGGTGATTTAAATCTGACCCTGATTCTCTTCACATCAAAGTTCTTGTCTGGTAAGTCTTTGACGGTAAGAGACCTTGAGAAGCATCAGCCCCTAAGATAGCAACAAATTCAGTCAGCTCCTGGAGGCCAAGAAGAGCAAGTGGACTTGACAGCAATCCCATCTGTTCTTGAGGAGTTTTAAGGGACAGGCGATGAGCAGTGGTAATCCGTATCGTTCACCATATTCTCTCTGCTCTGTACAAGATGGTACATATACAGTATTTCAATAGCATCGAAGAATTTTAAACATTCTAAATCCAGGCCATAGGGATCTGTGTTCAAATGATGTCTACGTGGCACGTGGCTTTGGATACAATCATAGGAAAACCAGAAAACCGTTTTCACATTACATGTAACAAGGTGAGTGTGAGGTCGTGCTAGGTGTTGACCCGTGCTCTTTCCTCTCTGTGTCTCCTGTTCAGAAGCAGAGGGCTACATGTGATTTCCTAAGTGTTTTAACAGCGCATACCCAGCTTGAAGCAATCAAGAAGAAAAAGGAAAGTGATATAGAACAGGTGGCAGATGCTGTCTCAGGTGGAAGCCTTAATTGGGGCAGAGAACCTGTGCTTCCTAAACTCTTGCTGCCCAAGAGGATAAACCCAGACCAGCCTACCCTCCTAAAGAGTTTCATGTTTTATTTTTTCCCATATCTTGGCTTTCCTATGGGCAAAATCTGCCCCCAATAAGGTGTAGCATCTCTTGCTGTCTAAGTGCCCATCCCTCTTAGCACACGGAGGTGTGGGTGTGTGCTCTAGGCAGGCAGCTGGCCTCACCCAACTGTCACCCGCATTTAGAAGTGAGAACATATGCCTGAGCACATGCTGGAAGGGGTGATGACGTAATACAGCTACCTGCGGGATCCCTGCCTGCAAACTGGGTAGTATCTGGAAAAGGTAGTCTGCTTCCCTCTTCTCTGAAGGGACTTAGACTCCTAAGTTTCATTCTTTCCAGTGCCCTCTGATCTTACCTGAGCTCTCTTCAAAGGAGGGAAGCTCCCCGAAGCTGTTCAGTGCCCCTCACCCAAACCTACCCATTCCACAGGGTCTGTAAAGCCTGTACCCACCCCCCAACTCCAAGTCAGTTTGTTTCCTCCTTAGCCTTGGTATCTAGAGTTGTACTTCTCTGGACAAATGTTGATTACATTTGTTAAGCTCTTCACTCATTCAAAGACTCTTGTTAGCATGATTCAGAGTAAGCAAGTCCATGGAAAAGTTAAGCCCAATATGATCAGATAAGAAGCAGTTTGTTAAACTTCGTGTTGTATACACACGTGTTGATTTTCAATGATGCACATCTGAAACGTATATAATGTTCAAATGCACTGTTACTTCAATAAAAAATTGTGTTAAATAAACTTTTAAGGCTATTTTTCATATAATTACATGCTTCTTTTTAAATAAGAAAACTCAAGTTTTAAAAACTTTAGCAATAAGATGAAAAGTCAGGATTAGAACAGAGTTTTATGGTTCTCAGTCGTGTCTTGTTCTCAGGCTATAAGATATCCCAGTCTTGTGCTGTTCAGTATGTTAGCCACTAGCCATATTTGCTATCTACCTTTAAATGAAGTATCATTCAACAGGAGTGAAAATGTTCCTCAGTGACACAAGCCACATGTGACAGGTGGCTACTATATTGTACAACCCAGGCACAGACCATCCCATTATTTCAGAATACTCCATTAGGCAGCACTGCTCTAGACTCTGCAATACACGATCAAGCTTTGGGCAAATTTTATGCTCTTTTTACCATTCCAAACCTTGATGCGTGTTTAAGAATTGCCCATGAGTCATCACTTCCTACGCCACCCCACATCAAACTATTTCTTCTCCAAAGAGAAGCAGCAGGAAATCTGCACTTGCATGAAAGCCAGTGAACAGCCTCTGTGCCCACTGCAGAGGTGGCTGGTGGGCAGCAGGTTTCACACTGACCTTTCACTTGCTGCTCAGGGCCCCGGGTGTGGCTGGCAGCACTGGGCATGCTGACGTTGTTCCTGTGGATGTACTTGAGAAACACTTCAGCATTCCGCCGTGCCAGGGTGCAGGCCTGAGAGAGACAAAGGTGTGAGGTGGCGACTCCCAATAGGTGCCTGGGCCCCAAGACACTGGGGAAGCACTGGTGGCAAGGTGGCTGGAGCTTGGAGAGAACAGAACCCTGGAGGCCACTTGTGTTCCTGGAGATACCACTTCCATTGCAGGAGGTTAGCTCTTTTGTCAAGAATTACTCCCTGTGCCTTTCTCCTTTCCCACCGGATAGGAATCAGAAATGAGCCATCCCTTGACTTCCTAAATGTTGATTCAGTATTACTAGTATTCACTCAGGCTGGTATTCCTCTGTTCTAGAATGAGTCAGATGGACAGTAGGACAAGCCACATTAATTCAATTTCATTTAATGTTAACTCAATTTAGACCTAAGACAACACATTTGGTAAACATTATCCACATCTAAATAGAAATGTCTACGTTTGACATTTTATTATTTGTATATTTATTTATTTGTCAACTAAATCCACCCACATCAATAGCAGCAATAAACATCCCACTGTCAGGAAACATGGAGGTACATAGGGAAGAAGAGGGTTATGCCAGCCCTGAAGGACTCACATAAGCTCTAGGAGACAGATGACAGGACACGTCTACTTGTACTGTGGAGACTGAGGTCCAAGAAGGGCAGAAGCCATGAAGCCAATTAGGGCTGGAGCCTGATTCTACTGATAGTACTTTTAGTTTCTCTCGACACCATGTATCATCTTTAAAAATATTTTTGATTGTACACTATGCATATTCCACAATTTTCAGAATTAAATGATCTTTAGATAACACTGTCAAATTTTAAATCTTTTTACACTCTGCACTTGAACTCACAAATTATATAATAAAAATTATTTTAAATGTTACTTGAGCAATAGTGGCTAATTCTAAGAGCTCTGATAAAAATCTGCTGATGGAAACATCAACTCTGAGATTCATGGATTTAACAGCTGGATGATAACCCAAAGTTAAGGAATCCAAAATAGATGAACTAGTGCAAACATATGACTGGCTGGGCATATGGCGACCTACACAACAGGGAATTTGTCACCCATGCTCTTAGATAGTATTTCCCTGTTTCCTTCTTCAAAGGAAATACTTAATTTTATGAAGAAATAACTTCTTACCTCTATTTAATCAGATTCTCTACTTAAATTATTTTTTTAGGAATATAAAAAACTTTTAAATCATCTTAAGTCCTGCAGAGAAAAAATTCTATTTGCTCTTAGTTGTAAGAGCTGGTTACTGAGAGTTCTGATTGAATGTGGGTACAGATACCAGCTATGTGGGTGGATGACAGGAAAAGGCCATCTTAAACAAAATTAAAAAAAAAAAGCCATCTAAGAGGTGGTCAAGTAGAGAAAATTCCTAATGAAAGAAAAGCAGTTAATTACAGAAATGTATAAAATCAGTGTTAACATGTCAAGGTATAAAAATTCTTTTTTGTATTTCCATAAACCTGAGGAAAGTATATCATGAAATCAAGAGATCTGAAACTAATCAGCCTTTAGATAAGTTTTAACACAGATGACTGCCGGAGAAAATCAAAGGCTGGAGAATAGAGGCTTACAAGGACTTCCCTCTTGGCTACAAGTTGATTCAGAGCAGGACTGTGCTGTTTTCCTTGGTAGCTAAACCAAAACAAAATCAAGGTATTTCTTCATTTAGCAAACAGTATTATATTTATTGGTGATTGAAATTGCCAGATTGATAAAGTGTCTAAATTAATTTCCTTTGCCCCCAATTTTATACCATCCATTTATAAGAAGCTTATTATATATATAAAGTAGGTAAAAAAGATATCACAGTGCTCTATAACTAGGCTTATCTTTCAATTAAGATATTTTTATTAAGCAAACATAACTGAATGAAAGTACGTATTTTTCTCAATTAACAATTATCACTGGGCTATGAGGATATTTGAACATGGCACCAGCAGTGATGGTATTATCTAATTATACCAAAAGTATTGCCAGAAATAACCCCTCAATCTTTCAAGGTAATCACCTAATACCTTCTCTCTCAAGTCTCCTTTTAGATGAAAGACTAGGAAGGACAGACATGGGAAGCCCATATGATGAAGAGGGGTGTTGGGCAGAGGAGAGGAGGGGAGGAGAGAGAGGGGTAGGGAAGATTAGGGAGAAAAAAGGTGGAGGAAAGAACAGGCTTGACGTCCAGATTTGGGGGACGGTATGTTCTAACCTTAAGAAAGGCCTCCTTCTGTTCCAAATGTTTGCTGATGAGTGGAATGACGTGGTCAATCTCTGCTGCTGGCCCCAGTTTATCTCGTCCGCCACACCAGTCCTCATCTCTCCGGTATTCTTGTTCTAAGCTTTCCAGGACACTACACACCTAATGGATCATAGGGAAAAGACCAAGTAAATTAATCAGATGAGATGTATCTGATGATGACCTTCAGCTAACAGAACTCTGCACAGGGTGCATATTTCATTCAAAGTTCTGCCTGCAGCTTTAGAGTCTACAGTGCCACTGGGATATTTAAGAGAAGTCCAGGAGGCAGTGACAATCTAGGGTTTGGAACTCAGGGGATAGATTATGACTAGAGATAAGAATTCTGAAATCATAGTCTTATAGTTAATGGGTGTAGGCTGAAGCTATGATAACAAAGCATAAGGGTAGTACCCATGTTAAGAAAGAAAGAGAGACTAGTATTTTTGGGGTTTCAAAGTTCCTAGCCATCTGTTCTTGCCCTATAATAAGTAGACCCAAGCAGAGGCAAAAAAAAAAGTTGTCCATGTTATGTAACTTATTGTCTATAAGTGAATGTCATATTTCTCCTCTTCTGGTGAATAAATATCCTAGCGAAAATCTCTCCAAGGGCTATCATAAGACAATGACACACCCAGGCCTCCTCTTGCAAAAAGCATATTTCTTTTAGAATGATAACTAATTTGGGTAAATCTAAAAGATAGTTTAAAAATGTTGCAGTTCTAAAAAAAAAAATGTTGAGAGGCCTCATGATGTAACTTTATAAATAAATTCACAAGAGAGCAAAGCTACTTTGAATGGGGTTTAGAAGGAAAGCTGGGTTGGTGTTGAACGTGGCAGAGCCAGAGCAACCTAGTGTCAGGGCCTACCGGAGGATGCAGAAAATAGAAACAAACATTCCTAGTTCCCTTCAATAGATGTTGATTGCTTCATTGTTATAACAGCAGGGGATTCAGTTAAAATTATCTTTGGCCTTCTCAGTCTGAGAAAGTCATCCCTTTTGAGGAAGAATGTGGTGTGGATAGGGCATTTGTTGAATTATGAACAGAGTGGAAAGACAAGCTGAAAGATGGGCTGAGGCAGAGCACCCACTCAGCCAGACATGCTTCCCCTTTCCCTGAACTCTAGCAGACCTCCCTACCATTGCTTTCTTATTTATTCAAGGCATGAACACATGCATGCAGGAACACATCATGAGAGAACAGCTCATAGACATGCCAGTACTATTAAGAAATGGAGTGCTTGAAGCATGTCCCAACACAGTATTGAACAAAGCCAATCAGTTTAGGAGCTAGAAGAAATGAAAAGATTATCAAACATGAATCCTTTAATAGAACAGGTTAAGATACAGAGCCCAGAGTGAGGAAGTGATCTTTGGGAACGTCAGGTCAGGATCAAATTTCCTGACTTTTCATCTAGTACTCTGAATGTCCCCATTAGCATTTTGGTACCTCTCAAACTGAAATTTGTCATGATGGGGACTCCTTAGTGGCCTGAGGGTTAAGTCTTAGCGCTATATCATCATTGCAGCCTGAGGACTTGAGTTCAATCCCCAGCTAGGGAGCTAACCCTCATATGGCACCGCAGACCTCTCCTGTCTCATCCACTGCTCCCTTTAACAGTATATTTCAGTAAATCTGCCTGTTCTGCTCCCCTCTCTGTCTCTCTCACTCCCACACCTTTGGACTATACTTCAGTTATTCTATGCAAAAATAAATTGTTATGATATTAGATAGGAGTCAGTCTTACTTTTTAATAGGAATACTCAGTAGTCCAACAGCACTTGTTGAAAGATTTTCCTTAGTGCACTGCTTTATGAATAACCAACTGACTGTGTACAGGTGGACCTATTTCTGTACACATTCTGTTTTGTCTTATACCAATTTTGTCTTATATCTGTTTTGTCTTCTGTTCCATTCTGCTTTGTCTTATACCAATTGTATTTTGTTTTGATCATTGTAGCTTTAGAATGAGTCTTAAAATCAAGTAGAGCAAATCGTCCAACTTTATTTTTGCTTTTCAAGATAGTTTTATTTTAGGTTCCATAAATATCCAGTGTAGAATTAATGCACCAATTTCTACAAAGAAGCTTGCTGGGATTTGACTGGAATTGTGTTAAATCTACGGAACAATCATCTCAGTCTGCTGCTTCTACTTCTGTGTCCGGCAAGGGCATCATCTTTCTGAAACAGTAGTAAGAAAGAGTGAGAGAAAGCATGGGGTAGCCGCACTGGCAGGCTATATTTACTCTGGGAGAGACTTTCCAGTGATCCCATGGCCCAGGTTCTCTAAGATGTTCCCAGAAGAGGATGTTTCTCTAATCTATTCTACCAGGGAGCAATTCAAATGAGGAAAGTGTTTTATATTGAATAAAATAACTCTGCTTTAAGCCTCCACTTTCAAAATCCCTTTAGCCCTGGTGCATATAGAATAGATATATGGGTTTGTATCTGTATAGCCTTGTATGTAACTCCTGCCTTTTCTCCCACAAGTGACACTGTCTTGCCAGAGATACTCATCATTCTCTAATGATAGAGAGCTATTTCTTCCACTGGACTGAAAGCCCCAGGAGCTTTCATACAGCACAAGAGCTGTATGTTTTCAAGCAGTACATTACCTGTGACTAAATTATTTGATCAGCAAATTGTCACTTTCTTCTCCCAACCTTCATTGAAGGCATTTCCCTGATAAGTGATGTTGGTTTGGCTACATGACTTGTTTTGGTTGAAAGTTGTTAGACGATGTGACAAAAATAGCGACTTGCACAGATTTTAGGCTCTGCCGTTCTACCTTTTGCCATAAATACACTCAAGAACTGCTTGTCAAGAAAGAGGAGAGACATGGGGAGGAGACGTTTAAGCAAAACATAAGTGCTTCTTGCTTTTTATCACTGAATTTTGAGGGCGTTTTGTTATGCAGCATTATTGTGGCAACTGACACACTGCTCAAATATAATATACACCCGATTTCTACTTCTATTTCTGGATCCAAAGAACTTGAGAAGTTTATTAAAAAATTTATAGAACTTCTTTTAAAATTATAGAAATTAAAAAAAAATGCTAAAAATGATCTGTTCCTAATGAAAGGGTTCTAAAGAACACAACGGTGGTGAAGCCACAGCTACTTCCAAAGGCATTTAATACTGAGGCGACTGGCTTTGCAGTAGAAGACAGGAACTCTTCCCTTGACCGCAGCCCCACATGGACCACAGACCTCCCCTCACCTGTTCAGAAGTTTTGTAGAAGGCCACGGATGCATTGACCAGTTTCAGCCGGTCTTCCATCTTGAGCATGAGCTGCTGCCAGTGGAGGGCCACCTTCTCAGCACACTCTCTGATGGCGTCGGCATCGTAGTGGCCGGCCTGCAGCAGTGCCTCAGCTTTCTGCTGTACCTGCAGGGCACTCTGGTGCGTCTTCTGCAAGGAAGTGGCATGAAAGAGGGACTGGGCACAAGGGGAGGAGAGAGAGGTTTGTGGGAACAACCCAGGCGTGGTATGGGAGGGGTGGAGTGAGGCGTGAGTGGAAAGATGCAGAAAAGTTAAAGTGCTTTAAATTACTGATTCAAACATTCCGTCATGACGCTTAATACACTATTGCTTTCAAAGCATACTTTAAAAAAGAACATCATACACTTTCATTAAGGAGGGTCCTTGCTCAGGACCTCACTGCTGACCCGACTCTTTGCTGCTCCTTGCATCACTCTGGGTTTTAGAGACACTTCTGTTTCTGTGGTAAAGAAACAGCCACTGTGTATTAATCTGCTCCCTGATTGGGTGCCAAACTAATTCAATTTCCTTTTTTAAACCTAGTTGTGCTTGTTTTATAATGAGTTGAGTTTTCCAAGGAGGTTGTTGCTATGGCTCCATTTCATAGATCAAATAAGCACAACATACAGAAAGAGCTCCCTGTAATATAAATCTTAGTCAATATTATTCCAAACATTAGTAATGAGTTTAAAAGGAATCCAGTAGAAAGAATTATAAAGCAGAAGAGTAGAATCTTACACTATCCCTCACCTAGTAAGGAGCAACAGAGTAAGTAATTCAGCTCAAAGTATAATCCCCCCATGGTATTATTTATGTTTGGCTTTTAAATAATATATCCAGTATATGCCCAAGACCATATACGGATGTATGTATGTTAGAGAATTTATTACATATTTTAGGTATTTTCTTATTCAGGCTTCATGTGGTTTGCATTTCCTGAGTTCACATTAACTGTGGGATTGGGTGGCAGAAGAGAACCAAAGGGATTTAAATTTACTAAAATAAAGTACTGATGCAGATGAACGCGATGACTTCAAATAGTATCACCCCAACCTCAACTGCTGGGGTCATTCAATCCTTGGCTTTGTATTTTTAGAAGAGTATATCTCAGTTGACAATGAAAAGGGACAGCTAGCAGATCAGTAATTTACTCTACAATTATTTCTACCCTTCTTGGGCAGAAGTACCAGGACAGTTCCAAGAAACCAGTCAACATGCTTAAAGTGTGCATACAACCTCCCAGCTTCCATCACCCTTCCTTTCATTCTCGACTGAAGATCACATATGTTTATTTTTTTCTGGCCTATCAACCTCCTCCTTGCTTTCTTCTCTCTCTCCTGAAAATCTGTAGTCTGCACTAGCTATGATAGCTTGACCTCCTCCAGCAACCTAGACACCTTCATCCTCTTGCTTTGCCACCAAGTTAGCCCTCAATGATTATATGAGTATTTGGATTCCTAATTGAGGAACACAACTAGAAAAAGTGGACAGAAATGATCCATGACAAATACCTGGTTTCTTTGCCTATTTTACTACTGGCAGTTTATACTTCTCAATTTGTGAAACTGATATGTAATTGTCATCACAAATTAATTAAGGTGCTTTTCTCTCTTAGAGTGGAGGAATAACTAAGTTTCCTAAAATTTATACCATGCAGTAATTCCTCTTTCTTATCCTGAAATTCATTATCATCTAATAATCCTGAGAAGCCTCCCCCCTTTAATTTACAAAATTATAAACTCATGCATGTGACAAATCTTTGCTCTGCCAAACTGGAATTGTTATTTTGCATTTATGTCTACTCTCTTAATCTAATCCTATTGAATGTTATATCTATAAGCCACAGATTATCAAGGATGCTAATATTTAGTATTCATGAAGGAAAATTCAGTCAAAACACTAATTTACTATACAGTTTTAACTACTTTTCTTAAGATAATGATTATGCTTAAGATACATATGAGAATTTAAAATAATAGTGCATTTTAAAATTGAGTACGGCTTTATGATGTTCACAGTTCTTGAAGATACAGCAGTTCACAACATCTTGGATACTAACAAATAGTAACAGGTTTGTTGCTAAAATTATGCTTGTGGATTCTGTGTACCAGCCATTCTGAAGAGCTCTGAGGGAGTTTTCTATAAACCAAGATTATTTAAGGGAAAAAGCTGGACCTTCTCTGAAGTAACCAAAACTTTCAAAGTCATGAGGCCTACCAAGCTAGGGTGAGTTAGGGTAAGGAAACACCCTGATTTGCCTATTTTTCCTGGCTTCATTATTAATTTCCTCCTTCATTCTAGAGGTGTTTCAGTCTTAACAATAAATTATATTATCATCCTATTTAGAGTTATTTTTTTTTTCTCTTCTGAAGTCCAGTATTCTTTCTTAGAGCCCACAGGCCAGATTATGTTACTCATCAGCAATTATTGTAAAGGTCTCCTATAATATTATCAAATGGATTAAGCCAAATAAGACTAGTTAGACCCCCTTTAAAATTGCTCAAATATTTCCTGATATTTTTCCCCTCGGATATAGAACATGACCTAAACTGGTCACCTAAGGAAAGAATGTATGCTGATTCTAGTTGTCTTCTTCATTATTTTACCCATGCTGCAGTTTTCTACCTTGGCTTTCCATTCCCCAAATCTTCCAGAAATCCTATCTGTTCTGCCATATCACCACATCTTCTTGAGATTACAGACATAAATTCTATAGGGGCCTAAATCTCAAGATGAGTTCCAAAAACATTTGATCAATTTGCACCCATATAGAAACTTGAAACTAGAAGATATAGACATTTAGTCAGTCTCTCTCTAAACTATAAACATGCAACAGCATTTAGTAAGCACCCAAACTTCATTTTCTGAATGCTGCCTCTCTACAGAACCATGAGCAGTGAGCTTGATTCCAGATTGTAACCCCAGTCTTGATTTTTCTTTCACAGTGAATAATAGATCCTATCACGCATATATCTGTGCATGCCATTAAACTGCAACAGACAGTGCTAACGCTAGTAAACTCTCCTGTGGTTAGTATCTCCTTCGAACAACGTGTGTGTACTACGAAGTCTCTTTAAAATCTCCACTCAAAGTACTTTAGTAGTACAAGTGGTTCTTAAGAAAATAGCTGGCACCTTACAAAAACATGCTATTCATATTCATGCTATGTCTATACACATGATGGTTTCTGGAAATTAGGTGGCTGAAATTAATCAATACTGGTTTAACAATAGCTAGTAATCAGTTGAACTGTTATCATGAAAGATATATTTATGGGCAATATTTTATGATTGTGGAAAATTTCTACCAATAATCATTTCTTAAGAAAAATGACACCTTTACATTTTTTAATTCAGAAGTGGGTTGAGTCTTATACTGAACTTCAAGTAATGAATGTTTCAGATGTTTTTCACTCTTTATCTCTTTTCCCATTGGTACTGAACTTATTTTATTTTTAATATATTTCCCATGTCCCATTTCCTACTCTTTTCCCTACACTACTCTAAAGCAATCAGTTCAAGTCTCTTTGGGAAAGATAATGTTCTAGCAGAATGGATAATTAAAGGTATTATTTAAAGTAAGACTAAATTTATATTAGATGTTCATAAGTAGAGTTTTATTTTAAAATAACCTTTAAAACAAGGCTTTGTGAACTTACAGTTTCAGTCTATTCTCGAAGCATGACTTACATCAGCATTACTGAACCATCACTTTCAGTGAAAGCAAACTATCTACAATCTGCTCTGATGCTTCTTGTTCTTAGTTAAAATCAGAATATCACAATGGAATCTAATGTTGTATATAAGCCAAATGTCTAAAAATGGAATTATAATTGCTAATAACTTGTCTACTTGTCTATCCTACATTTTAGTATGCTCAGTTGGAAGTGACTTCTAGTCTTTCAGCTTTACATTTCTGAGATGGTGCACAATCCATAATGTACAAACAAGTCAACATACCAGGGGCTTTAATGATCAAAGATCCCAATGTGTAACCAAGACCCACAATTATAATGTGACTACTTGTTTGCTAATATCAGTTAATGTCCTTAGGACATTAACTTTCTTCCTTCTCTTGCTCCTCCATCAATCCTTGGGTAATAGGGAAAATACCTGAAAGAGTAAGGGCTTTACTACCTAAAGGAATCTTGAGGAATCATTCTGCCTGAGGTGCAGAGCAGAAAAGGAATGGGAGAAAAGGGTAACCAGATTTGGGTGTTACCTCGATGGCCAGTTGGAACTGTTCATGCTCCCGCTGCAGCTGCTCTGCTTCAGACAAAGAGCTGGCATTGACCAGGCTGGCATTGAGCATTGACTCCCCATTGCGTATCCATCCCAGGACCTAGGGAGTGAGACAGGAATAGGTGAGTAGCCTTCCATGGTTGCCCCAGAGCTACTGCCTCCTCTGATAGATACTCTGAGGCGAGAGCTTGCTATTTTCTACTCACAGTTGGTGAGATGATAGGAAGGATGTGAGTAACTAAAAGGGTCATCTTCCAATCTTACCTGGCACTTGTGCCATGAGGTACTTACTGTAAGTACCAACATTATTCAGAATATCGTCTTACCATCCCTCTGCCCCAATTTTTCCTTAAAATTGAACATTAGCACATTAGGCAACTTGAAATTTGAACATTAGTTTATTACATTGTATTATGAATACATTTTGAAGTTCTTTTTAGAACAAAAATTGGTATAAGCAAATAAATTCCACCAGGTGATATTCTTTTCAGTGCCCAGCTCAAGTGACAACTTCTTGAAATCTCCCACACCTAAACTGTCCCATCAGAAACAATTTCTCTCTTGTCTAGTACAACCACACTATTTTGCCACTCACTTCAGATGTCTTATGTTCTATTATTTTGACCTATATTTTACCTCACCTCTTAGAATGCAAACTTCTGGAAAACTAGGGCAATATATTAGTCTTATTTTAATTCCATACAGTACCTCTTAGCATACTATCTGGCATGTGATGGTTATACTGTAAAGTCACTGACATAGTGAACAATTACCTATGGGGAATACCCAAGTAACACCTGAGCAGAGGATCCAATATCCTATGACTTGAAAAACACCCAAGAGTAGATATGTCTGAGTTTTAGTAGGTAAACAACCCAAAGGAAGGAAGAAGGGGAAATAAAACAAGCAAAATAGAATGAACAATCTATACTCTGGACCATTAGGGAAAGGAAGACTAAAACCTATAGTTGATTTAAATTATTTAGAAGCTAAGCTAGACTGACTAAAATTTCTAGGAAACCTTTATTAGTACTAGGGAAGGGAAACTAAGCTAGAGAAAAGGCACTATCTAGACAGTCCGAGGTGAAATGGAGATATGGCAATCTAGTTAATCCAGTTAATAGAGTCAAGCACAAATAACCAGATGGCAAAAGTAGGCCTTGAAAATATACCTTGTGTCTTGTCACCAGAAAATTGCCAAATATTTCCTTTATTAGTCTGAGAGCTTGCTTGGACAGGAAATAAAAATTCTTCTGAAATTCTAGGATGAGTAAATACCACCCATCTGTTACTTTAAGTAAGGCAAAGGAGAAGATAACCACAATCTGTTTCAGATATTTCTCTCTTCATGTTAAATAATTAGAAAAGCACTAAGCTTGGTGTCCTATTCTATAATCTTTGCAGACAGTTCTCAAATTTCCAACTTGGGCAGAAATGACTGATGCCATATTGTGCATGAATAGCATGGTGGCAAATATCATGGCTGAAGCTGGACTATCTGGATTGAGATGTTAACTCATGGCCAGATGTTAATTCTGGCAGATTGTGGCTTAGACACTAATCTGTAAAGCAATTCATTGCAGGATATCACTGCTCAGAATGTAAGCGTGCAATTTCTGATACTAGTGGTATACTGTAGCTGGCTGAATAGAAGTGCTAATGATTTTCAAAAGTTACTTAAGGGTTTGGGTACATGCATACATGCATTGCAGGCTCAAATGCTTCATCTCTTTGGGAAATGAACTCACAATGTAGATTGTGAAGTAGGTAAGGCCTTTTGCCATGAATTCATTGCATTTTACTTGGTTCAAGATTCATATGAGGGTGTCAGAGAAACATTTTCTCAATCTGCACTATAAATCAGTGCTCAAGGAACAATCTGACTAACTCCTGTACCTGCTAAGTCTTGCTGGACTATTTCCCTCCCTGGTTTCAGCCAACTGGAAACATCAGTTATAGCTATGGTAGTAAGGATCCCCACTATCAGCTTTTCCGCTTAGAGATATCATAGGTTTCAGTTTCTGTGTCTTTCATCAAATCATGCTATACCCTTGGTATCATTGTTCATTTTTATTTTCCAAATGCTATTTATAAAGTAAGGCACCCTAGGACGTTAGTGATGAAGCATGACTTTAGGAAGATAAAAATTCATGGTAGTTTAGACACATGGCTTAGGCTCAGAGGTGGGACAGATCCATATGATTTGGTCAGCCTACAGGAGGAACTGGAATAGTATAAAAAGAGCACAAAATATGAAGTGTGAATACTTGGCCCCATTACTATCTGGAAATATCACTTGTTCCTTTGACTCTCCATATTTTTTCATCTGTAAAGTAAGGATAATTGCATTCCCCTTTTCAATATCTGGATTGACACAATATACTAAAAAAAAGTAATGTGATGATAGTGGTGATGGGTAATAATTTTTAGTTTTGTAGAAAAACTAGATAATTTTATGATTCTTCATTTACATTTCTCTCAATGAGAAGAGAAAAATTAGGAGTATTAATTTTTATTCCAGTATATGTATCAGCATATTCTTATATGATGTAGGTATCTCAGCTGTTTTGTTGTAATTATTCTAATCAATAACAACTCATATTAGTATAATTTTCTATTTCTATAATTCTTTACCTTTTTGGTCCATAAAATTTGTTATTTATTTTTCTTTGATTATTCAGATGTGTACCATGTAGTAGAAAAATATTATAATAAAGATGGGGAAAACATTGGTTATATTAGTACTGAGCTATACAATTTGGAAAACATCATTTAATTTCTCTGAGGCTCAGTTTTCTAAACTACAAATTGGCAATAATTTATCTGCCTAAATCATATAGTAAAGATGAAATAATTAACATAAAAGTACTTTTGCAAATATACTTTTGTAAGTGAAGATTTTATGTTGATTAATTATTTTAGGCAACAGTATACCTATAGGTTAGATGATCTTTGAAGGTCACTTTGAATCTTAACATCATTCAAAGACTGTTAGATATCAGAGACTGCTGCTATAATCATTGAATACTAGGGAAAGTTAGTTCCTTAAAAATGAGGTCTAACGGAGTATTGCTGCTTGGAGGAATTAAGGTTTGCCCAAGAATTCAGCTTAATTTGAGCTAAGAGGGATAACTATAATAAAAATCTATTGCTTTTCAATCCAAGAAAGCTCAGATAACCCCAATGTAGAAGACTGGATCTGATTAACTGGATGTGGATATCCACAAGTTCACTATGTCCACTATGGCATCTGAGACGACAAGGTGACCCTGTAACCACACAGACTGGGGAAGCTGCTTGAACATAGGTGTTTCTTAAGGTACAACAGCTGGTCTAGGTCATGCTGACAATAAAGCTGTGAGGATATACTCAAGGTCCTGGCACCAAGGCCTGCTATTGCTGGCAACTAATCACAAGGAATGGTCATCCAACACTCTAGCCACAGAAAAAAAATCACTTCAGATGGTAGGTGAGGAGTTTAGCATATTTCTTAAGACTCACAATTTATGAGATTTTGTGTATTAATTTTCATGGTTTTATAGACTATAACCAGATATCTTCGTAATCATCTCCATTTTGAAACAAAAGGATAGTACTTGCTTCTCTTGTGGATCTATTCAACTCCTTTCTAACTTTTATGCATAGTGAAGAGAAATGAACACAGTATTCTTGACAGAAATAATGAGGACAGGAAAATAGCTTCTCTTTTGTTTTGGGTGTCCACCTTGCTCATATGCAAATTTTGGCCAGCATTTGGCTCTGAGGGGTCTTGTAGCCCAATTTTCTCCAGGAAACATTGAAATGCATACCCAAGTAAGTAGGTTTCCTGAACTATCTAGTAAATATGAGGTAACATTTATCAGAGTAATAACTTTACAGAAAGCAATCAGTACTTTAGAAGAAAGAAGAGGTATCTGGTGGTCGAGGGCCCTGGAACTTGTGCTATAATCAGGAGAGTGGTTTCCCAGTAAAAGTCAACATTTCCCTAGAGGTACTTGGACCACTTATCTTAGAGTCTCACATAACTGAAAGAAAATCAATTGCATTAATCAATGTCATTTGTACTAAATAGTTGAAAGCAATGTTCAGTCTTATGTCTACAGCATTCTAACTTCTCACAGCTTCAGTTTAATGTAATTGTGGTGGAACCACACAGTTTTGATGGCTAAATCTAAACCTTTAATTTTTAAGCTCTAATAACAGAGCTATATTAATAACACATTTATGTCCTCTTCCTTTCTGTCCCCTTTAATGGCATTTAAATTAAATTGTCTTTTCTTTTTTCCTTTTTTTTTAGAGTATATTCAAAAGAGAAACTCTCAAGCTAGTGTCTAAATTTAGTCTTACTGATCAATACTGACATCTAAATTAACTCCCTCTTTTCAAGTGTCAACAGCTTCCAAATCAATATTTCCTGCTCTACCACCTTCCATCAAATACAAACACCTTCTCTGAAACTGGATCAGACGACTCCTACATTGGCAAGGAAAACAAGTCTGTCTAATGAGGCATAGTGGCTCAACCAAGCAGCAGTCCCTAGGCACCTCTGAGGGCAGCTGTCCTTCACCAAGGCCTTCATGGGTTGCCTAAAGTTTGACTGAAGCAATACAGGGCCAAATTAAAACACAAGCCCACTGTGTTTCATGACATTCTTGACAAGATGGGGGGAAGGAATTTGTTTACCTAGTTAGAATAATTATTTTTTATCTCTGGCTCATGAAGATACTGACTAGCAATATATCCAGGTGACAGTGAAGTCTGGATTATTCACACATAGAGGATCTACTTCCCTACTTGACAAGCTACCTATGTCATCCTCGCTCCCCATGCTATATAGGAAATGCATTTCTGGGATAAAAATTTATTTGCATTTTCATGCCAAGAAAAACATAATTAGAGAGCTAACTCTATCGCTGTAGAGTTTTTACTACTATTAATGCAGGAATGAAAAAATAATAGCCAAGAACAGAAACAAAAGTATATATTTCACTTCAAAGTCAAATAGGAGTGATTTCCCTTTCACAGAGATGATCATCCCTACCACCTTCCATTGATGGAAACAACTGATATGAACAGCAAAGCTATTCCTTGACCCTCAAAAGCCCATCAACTGTCAGCAGGTGCCACCTTCTCTACCAGGTGTAGGCCAGGCCCATGTTCTCAGAGGCATTGCACAGGCCAGAAAAATCTCAGACTGTATTATTCTGGAGGGTTTCTTTCTATTTCTCTTAGAACCCCATGATAGAAAACTACAAGACCTTAAACAGACAAGAGCTCCCAGGAGCGCTGATCTTCTATGGTACCTCAATTTCCACATTTGTAAAATACCCATAATACTACTTTCCCCCCATGGGCCTGTTTGAAAATGAGATCACAAATGAGAAAGTTCTCATATGAAAGGAAAGTGCTGTCATTTGTGACAACAGTTTCAGCATTTGTAAACTTAGCACTCTGTGTCTACTAGGATTCCCACTGTGTCTCCAGAGAGGTGTTTCTCTCCGGGGATTCAGACGTGGTCACAGTGTAAATAAAGAGAAAACCACCTGGGTGGCAGCACTGTGATCTGGGTTTGCTTGGGACCCGGTGACTTCACCTGCACTGTAGAAGAAACTTTAGCTCAATGTGGGCTCAATGTGGGGATATAAGAGGAATGTGGAAGACAATATGTCCATCATAATAATTGACAGTATATTATTAAGACACAGGAGGAATACTATGACTGTGAGTCAGGTTTGGGGATAAAGAGGAAGGAGGTCAATTCAGTGTTGGAGGATAACTTGGTAAAGTCCTGGAATGCTCTCCTCAGATTACGTGAGAGAATTACGCCTTTGAGGCTTGACTCAACATACCATTAGATCTATTTGTTACAGCCCGTAAAGAGCAGCCCAGCTGTTCAAGGCTAATATACCATTCCTTGACATACCTATCTGCGAAGTTCTCCTTACGCCATGACACTGCATGCCTCCCCCATGAGACGCAACTGATATGAACAGCAAAGCTATTCCTTGCCCCAAGAGCCCATCAAACTGTCAGCAGGTTCCACTTTCTTTCTCTACCAGGTGTAGAGTAGACTCCATCACGGGAAGCCCAGGCCAAAGGTGGCAGGGCCAGGCTCACCTGTTTGACTTCGGCCTGGAGGTGCCGCAGTTGGAGACACTGCTCTAGCCGCTTGTGGGTCTGCTCTGCGTTGAGCTCCAATTCATGTTGCTTCTCATGGAGAAACTCCAGCAGCTCTTGCACCTGGGCTGCCAGGTCAATGTCTTTCTCACAGATTAACTCGATTCCTGATTTAAACAAAAGGTAAACAATTCAGAAAAACAGGTAATATTGTCACAGCTACATTTCAGTATGGCGTCTGCATACGGAATCTGCATATCCCAGGTTATGAAAGCTGGGATCTGGGAACAGCCACTATCAGTACTCTCCATATCTCCCTTTGTGGATTTGGCTAGAACACCATAACGTGTCTCTGGGATATTCAAACTATGCTTTCTCTTTTGGATATTTTAACTGGCCCTTGGTCTGGGAATAGCTTGCTAACACAAACAACCATTTATTATCGACTGTATTAGAGAAAGAGGTGGATCTCTGGCAATCCACCCCCAGACAAGACAGTATCAGAAAGTCTTTGCTGGGAGAATTTATCAATCCATATATTCCCAAGCAAGTTTTGGGATCGAATTGGGAAATACAAACCCAAACCAAAAGACCCTGTCTCATGACATTCTGCCAACTGAGGTTTCTTTTGGTTGGTGAGAAGCAATTCACCATTAGATGATAAGTCCACTCTGATGAGAACAGCTATGGCCCATTATCTACTCTTACATTTATGTCACCTTGTGGTTCCTATCTGTTACAACTTGGTGCAAATTGTAACCTGTGCTGTTTCTGGATTCTGACTGTTTACCTATTTCTGCTTCGGGCTTGCTCAGATCCTTGCTTTGGGAAAATCCTACCTCTGGATTGCTTGTGTACTTCTGGTCCCTGACTCACCTAGCTTCTTTCTGACTAAGTCTTTCTCCTAGTTGCTCATTCTGTCACCTAGACCCAGCACAGCCCTGGTCCCATAGCTGATAGCTTGTCTGAGATACTGACCAATAGGGATCCAACCAACAGCATGGTTCAGACTTAAATCCAGCAGATAAGTCATAGAAAGTGTAGTATACACCCAAAGGAGCCCACTAATCTGTGTTTGTCACCTAAAAAATAAATCCCCTTTGGGAGAATTTCTCATCATTCTGACTCACACTGTCAGAAACTCATCACCACTGCCACCAACACACCTGCGGATACAGTTGGGGGAGTGTGAGGAAAGTCTGTACACGCTAATGGAAACTCATTGCTAGAGGTAAAAATAGTGTTTTATATAAGGAGGATATGGGAGAGTGGGAATTTTTTTTGGTGTTACATGGTAATAATTTCAGTATCTTTTCATGTTTATTTTTTTCTGTCAGCTACATAATTCCAAGTCCCTGAAATATCTGTGGGAGACAGAAAAGAACGGCTTGTTCTTTTGGCAGTCAACTCCCTCTAGTTACTATTTTCATTTACCGAGGGGAACAAGGTAGAGCATCTCTTTGACTGAAATAAAAAAAAAAAAACAAGAGGAAATAGAAAAACTCATACCTCTGCAGTGGTTGGGAAGGTGGGATGACCCTTGCCCCTAGTGTTTACTTTCTGGAAATGCAATTTAAGATTCAGGTGCAGAAGTAGGAGTGTTTCCCTGCTTCCAGCCACAATGCAGACTTTTTATAAGCTCATTTAATTCTGCATGCATCTCTTGTGTTTAGCATGCTAGGCTTGGGGCAAAGTGTCTTTCTATGGGAAGCTCACAGCCTACCCCTGCATGTAAATGGGCTCTCTAAGCCTGGTTCCTCATCAAAGGGACCAGACACTTGCTTGGGCGATCATGCTGGACAGGTTTCCAGTGGGCCCTTCATTTTCTCTGTCCCTCACTTAATACTGTTTTGGGAGATGACAGGAAATCAAAGGGGTGAAAATGATGTCTACTGCACTTCCGCACTCCTCAAGAGCACATGATGCTGTGGAAGAAGTAGGGGGAAGGACATGAAGACTTGGCCACACCTAGAAGAGAAATTCACCCTCTCCAGTGCCATATGGTGACATGAGTTTCAGCTAAAAACTATCAACTAGTAAATATCCATCAATCACCAGCACATAGTTTGTTTGTGTTGACATTATGCTCTCAGTGTAACCACAGGTCTGTCTTCCTTACGGGCTCTCAGAAATTGAATAAGACATGTTTGTTTATGCCTTCAAGTGGTGAAATGCAATCTTAATGGTTTGTGAGTCACTTTAGAGAGGTTGCACTGAGGTTTCTTTCTGAGGTGCCCCCACAACGTTTATGAGCATCCCTCGAGCAGGACTCTTCCACTGAGTCTGTTTCCTTGTTCACTTGTTTTTGTAGGAACACAGGGCCCGTCTCTCTCATGCCTCTCTGCATCTAGCACAGTCCTTGACATAATATTAAGCAAATATCTGTGCAGTGAACACACAGGCCTCTCCAGGGAAGAGCTCATGTGCTGTGGTGGAAAGCACCTGAAATTTTTGGGAAAAGACAGGCTTATTATTGAATCCATGCTCTGCCAACTGTTAGTGGTAGCTCTCTGAGTCCAAAATGCTCTGAGTCTAGGTAAATTTAAATTCCAAAAATGACCTCACGACTGTGTGTGTGATAAGGGGAGTGTGAGGGGCTGAGGGTGTTATGATGATTAAGTAAGATAAAATATATACAATGTCTGGCATTTAGTAGACTCAAAGCACACATTTTTCCACTTTTTTCTTCTCTGAAGAAATAAGAGTATATTCATTGTTGATCACTAATGGGACCAGTGAAATGGCCTCCATAAAATGTAAACACTGCCAGGTATTTATGTACTTGTTCAGCATGTATCATTAACAGCGATGGTGGTTAGGACACTTTTACACTAGTGTTCCCAATCTTGGCTCATGTTAGCTTTATCTGGAGAATTTAGTAACTACCATATCCTGACCACGGCCCAGATCAAGAATAACATCAGAGTCTCTGGCTAGTGCACAGGCATCAGGAAACCTTAAAGCCCCAGGGAGATTCCATTCTGCAACCAAGACAGGAATGCACTGGATGAGATGCTACCATGACCAGCAACCCCCCAAAAGCTATCCCTTACCTACACGCAGTCAGCAAAATGCTCTCAGCACATTATCTATGGTGCAAGGTCACAACTAATAATGACATGTGACTTTCATTGTTGCCAAGAGGAGGGCACCACTTAAATTCCTCAAGGAGAGAGGTGGCTGTGGGTGAGAGTAAGATTTGGGTATTCTCGACTATGGTCTTGTTTTTGTGATGGGTCTTTTGAATGTTTGTATAGTCTTTAAATATCTGTGTCTGCCTCAGACAGAGAAATCTTTTGTTCTCTTCCCCCACCCTTTCTGTGTCACTCTCACAATGTAACACTCAGTTCAGAAATTACAAAGTCCTTTAATCAGGTTATTAGATCAGTATTTTCAAGTCTGGCTTTATATTAGAATCACCTGGGAAGTTGTAAAAATAATCAGGACCCACTCCAGACCAATTAAGTAAGAATCCCTGAGGCGTGGGCTTAGACCTTGGTTTATGTGATAAATTCCCTGTATGATTCTAAATATGTAGCCAGGCAAAACCATTGTTTTACATAGAGGTTCTTCTCTTCCCTCCTTGCAAACCCCACTGGATCCACATTCCTATCAAGTCCAGAGTAACTTCCATTTTGAAAATACTAAAGCTTTTTCTTTCCTTTTGTGACACAAAAGTCTCTTATTTTTTTTACCACATCTGTTCTACCCACACTGATGTTCATTCTTAATTAATTTGGTTAATTCAGCAAATATTACCATTGAGAACTTGGAAATGTGCAAGAGTGAACCAGTCTGCCAGACCCTGGCCATGTAAAGAAAAGGAAGCATCTCCTGCTCTCATGTGGCTGGAGAAGACAGGGTCACAAATAACCCCAGAATGAAGTAAGTACTAGAACACTAGAGTAATATGCAATAGCTATCAAGCTTTAGCAACCCCTACCATGCTGTGTATTACTCCACGGAAGCCTCACAGCGACCACAGGTATCCCTATGATCATCGATTTCTAGAGGAAGGCAAGGTGCAGAGAGATCAGGTAACATGGTCAAGGACATGCAGGTAGTTAGAGGTGTGGCTGTTTTGCCAACCCCTGCAGTCTCCCTCTCCAACCTGTACCCTTTAACCTCCAGGCACAAGAAGAAAAGTGATCCTCACAACCCTAATTTAAGAATTTGGTTGATATTACTAATACCGAGACTGGGTCTAGACCGGCACAGTCAATTTTAAGCATCATTGTTACAGACTACAGATTTTTTACCTAAAATTTTTGCATATAGAGAGAATCTGCTGCTTTGTTGAAACCACAAAAGCAACATATCAAGAGGTTACTCAGAACCTGTCTTATTCCTCAGGCCACGGGTAACATTCACATGGTCAGGTTTCATTGGCGAGACCTGTGGCGTGACCAGTAGGGGCTGCTGAGGTGGAATCATGGAAAAGGAGAAATGAAGAAGATTTCAGAGCCCAGGTCCAGCTGCCACACTAGACAGAAGTAAGTCTAAAGGAAGAAAAGGGACTTGTAGAGTCTGGTAGCAAACTGGTGGTAGAAATGGATCCACCTGACTCCAGCAAAATCTGCCCCTCCCAACTGGAGGCTCATGACATTGTCTACTGCTGTAATGAGGACAGAACACTGACCAGGCAACTACACTGCTCTGTTCTGTGTCAGATCCCAGGCTGATGCTGACATAAGCAAAGACTTTTCCTTGGTTATTACCGTTGGCATGCCAGAGGGATTTAGTAGAACCTGGTTCAGTGTTGCAAACCTCACACCTGAAAATAACAATATGAAAACACTACTTTCATTTACCCCTCTAAAACCAAAGCAAAAGCCCTTATTTTGGCATGGAAGGCTAAATACCAACCAAATTCTTAATTTTGCTAATTGTTCTTTTTCTATTACAGTTTACCTTTAGTTCAAATATAGACACACGCCATAAATGCCCAAGTCACTTATTGTATTAGTCCTGTGTCTCTGAAATCCTCAGTCCTCCTATACGTGGGGGCAAGGCCCAGGCTGGATCCACCCCCACCTCCCAGATCTGATGTGATGCAGCTCCCCCTTCTCCAAGCCGGAGCTGAGAGCGAGGCAGCCTCTGCAGGACTGAGCATCCAGCAGCAGTGGGCCTCTCCAAAACCCCTGGATTCATTCCCTGTAAAGCCTCATGGGCTATGTGAGACTGAACAGCTAGATGTAATAAGAACTTGGGAACAGCCAGTCCCAGCAAAGGGTTGCAGAGGCCAATGAAGCCTCCCTTGTCAACGCTTGTTTCTAGAACAGGATACTGTGGGAGTGGGCAGCCCATCTGCCTGGGGTGTTTTCACCCCCTCAGCCCTCGTGGTTAAGGTGGCGGCCAACCACAGCCAGCCTCCAGTCTTTAAAGGCTGCCAGATCCCTGCAGTCTTTTTGTTACCATGGATATCTGACTCTTGCGACTGAAGAGGGCTGGCCCAGGTCAAGCCAGGACCCTGGTCTTAAGTGCCTGAAGTCTACAGGCAGATAAATCTAGACACGTCAGCACTGAGGGATGCTGTCGGGCTTCTCTGTTGTGGCTTCTCTCCTAAGTACTGTTTGTGTTCCTGCCTAGCCCAGTCTCAGCTGGGTAGCCAACTACCGTGAACATCATGAGATAAACTGAGAACCAGTAAGGTTCCAATCCATGGAGAAAGGATAGCTCCCCACTTCCTTAATAAGGCCTTGAAAAAGGACAGTCTGTGGCCAAGAATGCTGCTTCTGAAATGCAATAAAGGCAGATTTACCTGGAGATTTTGTTAGCATGCAGATTCAATTTCATACGTGTGGGGTAAGGTGTGGGATTCTGCATTTCTAATCAGCTCTCAAAGTGCTGCTGGTCCAGGGCCCTCACTCAGAGAGGTCCTAGATCAGTGGTCCTAGGTGAGGATGCATGAAAAGCACCTGGAGGACTTGTTGAACCACCTATCATTGGAGGCCCCACCCAAGAGCTTCTGACCGGCAGGTCCTAAGATGGCTCATGGACTTAGATTTTTGCTGAATCGGGGTCACAGTTGGGAGTCACTGTCTTTGATCTTTCCATGGTATCAGATGCTGTGATTTAATCATCATGATGAAATGCAGTGGTTCTCTGCTTTGGCTGCCCAGTGGAGTCACCTGAGGACCTTTGTGCTGCTACCCAAGTCCCATTCAGGCCTTATTAAGTCAGAATACTTGGGTGTGGAGTCAGGGCATCCTCATTATTAAAACACTTCCCGGACAGACGTGCAATGTGAATGGTCCTTCCTGAGGCTGTGCACCCCATATATACTCTAGGGTCTCACAGGCAGTTGCAGCTGTTGTGTTCATAATGCAAATGCCAATTCAAGGAAGGATTATGCTGTCCAAATTGATTAGAACTTACTAGGTTTTCTCTCCTCTGATTAGAAATTCCAAGTTCCTTCGAGTGTTGATATTTACTTTCATCGTTCAAAAAATTAGTATCCTAAGGTCAAATGTGATTGCTAACTACTGCCCAAGAATCTCATGATGGCAAAAATCCTTCAAAATCAACAGGGTCAATTGCTTTAAAGTGTTGATGGCAGCCCCTGTGTGCCCCCACCTAGAGGCCAGGAGCTTGGGTAGGCGAGGACCCCGGTAGGGCACTGGGGTGGGTTTGGGTGTGGAGACCTAGGTTCAAGCATTCCATTAGCACGTGTGCTTCTGAGTGACTTCTTTTGACTGCACTAGCAGGACTACAGGCAAGAGAACTCAGGCTTTCTCCAGTTCTAACATAAAAGCCCACTTTGGAGAGTAGCAGGTGTAACAGTATGGGCTCACGCATTTGTTAGATTTTTATCCTAAGCAAGAAAAGATTTCAAGTATGGTAACAACCATGCTTGTTTTTTAATTTTTGAGAACTTACAAAAATACACATCCTTGCCATAAATTTAGTCAATCCTTCTTAGACTCACTCACAGGCCAGTGATAAAATACTGAGTCTGAGAGGCATGAACTGGAGACAAGGAGCCTATCCTGGAGGTGGAGGATAAAGCAGGAGCGTGTGTACAAGGAGGCAGGGATGGAATCAGGGGCAGCTCCCCATCTGAATACATTTCACAGGGATGGCTGACTGCTTTTGGAGCAAAGCACTTCATTTGCTTTTCTAGGCCACTATTTTTTGAATCTGTGCTAATTTCCATTATTGTTTTTTTCCACTCTCTTTGTAGCATAAAAGGAGTCTGGTTCTAACCTCAACTATACTAGGTCCTACTGGAAGACCAGATTCTTCTTTAAAATGATGACCACAATCTGTTCCTTGTATATACAGGCATAATATGAACAGAGTGGAAGTTCTTGTCAAGTCATGCTGGTATTCGTTTTTTCATTATCTCTTGCCTGGAGAACCCACCTGAGGCCTGGACCTCCAGGATGTACTGGTGCAGATCCTGGCCCTGCTGGATGACCTCGAAGGTCATGTTGTTCATGGCTAGCTTCCTCTCCGTGTGGCGCTGCAGCCGCTGCTCTGCCAGCGTCAGGTCCTCCGTGTTGAAGTCATTCATCTGCCGGAGCAGGTCCTCATTCCAGGCGTCGAGCTCTGCTGTCACCTGCATGGGAATGACCAATAGTACAGACTCACTGGTCCAGGGACTGTTGGGGGAGTCACCAATTCCAAAGCTTATTAATGAATTGACCCTTGGATCAGTCTGTTTTCCATCTCTTTGAACCCTAGACAGTATTTGAATATTGCCATGAGCACAACAGATACGTGTCCTTTAAAAGTGCTCTCTGGGCCCTCCTGGGGGGTCCAGCTGCTTCAGTGCCAATTAGATCCCCGGCCCCGGAGGTGATCCACATGGTGCAGCAGACCTCTCCTGAGCTGCCCGCTGCTCCTCTCAGCAGTGCACTTAGTCCATCTGCCTATTCCATTCTCTACTCTGTCTCTGGTGAATTTTCTTACCACCCCTGCACCTCTGGCTTGTACCCCAGTTCTGTGTGCACAAGTTAAATATTTTTTAAAAAGTGTTCTCTGTGGGTTTCAATATCTCTAGCAACAGCAAAGGAAAAGCAGCAAATGTATGATGAATTCAGTTTCTCCCATTTGACCCTCACAAGGACCCAGAGAGGTGGGCAAGGTAGCAATCGCCGTTGATCTTACAGAAGATGCCTTGGCTCACTCAGACACATAGAATGATTTGTCCAGACTTCCCCTGTCAACAAGAAGCAGACCTGCACATAAGAGTCAGGTCTTCTATTCACTACAAAGATGCTGGCCGTGGTGCTTCAAGTATTACTCTAAAAGTTTAAATATTAAGCCTAGCAAACTCTTTTTAAAAGAAACATAAACCGAGGACTGGAGAAGCTGGTGAATGATCTGAGCTTACACAATCAGTTTGTTCATCGAAACCAAGGGTAACATCTGGTTCTGTTGTACAAGAGTCTCTGTTACCTGCAGATACCTGCAAATAGTGGCTGAACAGGTGTAGATGTAAAGCACACCTCTAAAAGTCCAAGTCGATTATGCTTTATAGAAAGATCAAACACCATGATACGCTGAAGACCAAAGCATCATGTAATGAATGGTAACTGCCTAATATGAATGTGCTAGTTGGGTATTCTGCTGCTTCACTTATGTGGCTTCCCCAGTATCTCTCAAAACTGAATGTGCCACTTTACAACTGTTGTAATTGTTCACAGAGAACTCAGAAGTACTGCATTGGATAATAATTCACCTGTTACATGGGCAAACATGGTAAATTTTTCAAACATGGTTTTCAGGCCAATTTGCTCAGGTTTACCCCTCAGCCCTGTGAATGCAACAGAACAGGGACTGGCAACCTCTTTGTCAAGATGAGAAATAACAATGATAACACAGTGCCTACCCCGATGAGCACCTACCCTAGAACCCCAGGTCATGACTGTCATTCTGCTGGGGCTCAATTCAGCTGACAGGAGGCATTACCTTCCCAGTTACCAAGCAGTACTGTGTCACAGTATCAGAGCTGGAGAAGACCAGCCCACAGCAGCTGGGAGGTAGCACTGCCAGGTCCCGAGCTGCGGACATACCAACTGGAGCGGGGAAAGCAAGCAGATTGCATGAGAGGCTGTTGTTTGAGGCAAAGAATTATATTTTTAGTTCAAAAGTTAGATCTTTCCTTAGTGAAAGTGTAGTTGCTCTCTTTGAAGCGGTGGGGGGATCTGTAAAAACATCCCTTTCA
>NW_004567104.1:31412059-31442492 GCF_000260355.1 Condylura cristata
TATTTCTGGGTCTTCCTCAGTATGTATGGGTAGAGGAAACTCTAGCTTCCCCCTCCAGATGTTTTAGTTCAAACCTGCATTATATTTTTAGTTCAAAAGTTAGATCTTTCCTTAGTGAAAGTGTAGTTGCTCTCTTTGAAGCGGTGGGGGGATCTGTAAAAACATCCCTTTCATTGTCCCAGGTTCCTGCCAATGCCCCTGCCCCTGCACTCTTTCAGGTCAACTATAGAATCTGCTGAACTCTTTCAGGTCAACTATAGAATCTGCTGAATCTGCAGCTTCTAATTGTACGGAGTTCTGGGGATCTGGGAACCAGAAGGTTGGTAGGCAAAACAGGTATTTGTGTATCCCATATTTGAAAAGGTCTTCATTGTTTATCTAGAAAAAGGAGTTAAAAGGAGAATAAGAGAGATAATTGATAACTTACAAGTGACAATTTATAGGATGAATAGGTCTTGATAGTTTTTATAAGTCTAGAGCTATAAATGTCTTTCCTTCCTGTATTAAAAAAAGAAGCATAATTTGCATACAATAAAGTATGAATATTTTAAGCATTCAGTTCTGAGCTTTGACAATTTTATGCAGCGATGTAGTCACCACCAAAATTAAAATAGAGACCTTTCCCACTGTCCTAGAGAGTCCACTTGTGTCACTTTGCATCCAGTTCTCCTGATCCTCACCTCCATATGAGGCTCAGTACCAGTGATTCCTGTCATTACAGATGTGGTTTTGTCCATTTTGGGAATTCTTATGAACGAAACCATACAGTATGTGCTCTTCTGTTTCTAATGTATGACATGCTGTATTCAAGGTTTATTCATATTGTGTCTATTGCTTGCCACTGCTAAGTTGTATTCTAATAAATACAATTGTTTAGTCATTGTACTGTGGATGAACTTTGGGTTGTTTTCCAATGTTTGGATATAAATAAGGTTAATGTGAAAGTTCTTATACAAATCTTTCTGTGGAGACAGGATTTTATTTCTCTTGATAATTAACAGATAGTGCAATTGTAGGGTCATAGGAGAGGTGTATATTTAACACCCTCCAGTGGAATGGATGAAAGTTCCAGTTGCTCACATCTTCACCATCATTTGGTGTTACCATTACCAGTCTATTTAATTTTAGTTGTGCTGGTGAGTACCTTCTTATGCTGTGTGGTCATTTGTATCTACTTTTTTTTTTTTTTAAAGATTTATTTATTTGTACATACAGAACTGGGGTACAGGCCAGAGGCTCAGGGGTGGTGAGAGGCTTCACCAGAGACAGAGTGGGGAGCAGAACAGGTAGATCAACGAAGTACACTGCTGAGGGAAGCAGCGGGCGGGCCAGGAGAGGTCTGCCACGCCATGTGGTCTCCTCTGGGGCAGGCGGGAATTGAACTCATGCGGAAGTGGCTTTTTAGCTTCTCAGTGCAGTGCTTTAACACGCTGCGCCACCAGGGAGGACCTGTATCTACTTTTAAAAAGGGTCTTTTCATTTTTTTTTTTAACCGGAACAAAAAAAAAAAGAAATAACCTTTGAGTATAGACTTTGAAAGAGTTCTTAATAAATCCTGGATATAAACCCTTTATCAGATATTTTGAAAATCGCCCGAGCAAAAATTTTAGTTCATTTTCCTTCCTCCAAGTGAAGGGAAATTAAAATTAAGAAAATAAGCATTCAAGGAAGAGCCTGTCTTACTAAATTTTAGTTTTTGCTTTGTTTCCTCACCCTGAATCTATGAAGGGTCTGCTTATTATAGGAAGATCCCAGAGATCCTAATGCCTGGAATCTGTGTAATGGACAGCAAAGTGCCTTGGGTCCTGGTGAGGAGGAACAGAGTAACGTTGAGGTGATTTATGTGGAAGAGTGAGACTCAGAGGTCTGGTATCTTGGCAGTATGAGTTTAAAGGAAAAGGGAGATATGTCCAAAATTCTATGTCTGGTGTTTCTATATTATTTTCTTCCACTTCCTAACATCCTCATCCTTTCTACCTGGCACCATCAAGCTGAAGGGCCCAAGTGTTAAGAAGCTGCAGAATGAAAATATCAAGGGATACTAAACAGCACATCTTAAGGTGTCCTTCCTGGGACTACACGCTCTCCGTCTACTCTCTCCTTCCATTCCTACCAAGCACTGGTGTCCAGAGCTTGTAATAGTCTGAGTTGTATAATTCTAATATTTGCTGAAGTTTAAATTATTTTATTCTGTTTTCCTCAAAGAATGTTCTTTCACTGGGTTTCTCCTCCATGTCTTCTTTCTGGGGTACAAGGCTAGCACACAGATTTTTTTTTTTTTAAGAAAATTTTGCTTCCAAGCCTGAAGCTTACCTGCTGCTAGTGAACAAATACAAGTTGTCCAGCATCATCGCATGTTCCTTTGTTACCTGAACCAGTCAAACATTTTGAGCACTGACTCTGAGAATTAGCGCTGCCTTCTTTAGCTTGGACAAGAGCTCCAAAATGCTGTTGTCCCTTCTTCCAATATGCTCAAATTTTTACTACCATTCTAGGTAAACACTCTGACATGACACACCTCAGGACAACCCTCAGACAGAGACATTTTTCTCTGACTTATCTCATAGCATGGGGCATGTGGTTATTTGCTATAAAAAGTCAAGACTGTAAAAAGTATTAAATTGGTGATTTAAATTTCTTGGGAAAGAAGCCTAGAAGAATTTGTTCAGGACAAAAAAGAGGGCCTGAACCAAATGAATAAAAGATGGAACACAAGGTACTCAAAGGGCATTCAGCTTTCAATCAAGCCATTTTGTTTTCTATCCACTCAATGAGCTCCACCTCAGCCTCTTACCCACTCAGTTCCTTTCTTAGCTAGCTCCAGTGGCCTTTATCTTCCTCATTTTTCTGAATTAACTGGAATATTAGGATACAATGACCTATTTGAGAGGTGCATTGACAGTATTTTTACTCTAACAATTGTCTACTCTAAGCCGCAACCATAAGGGAAATCAGACATGGAGCTAAACATTTAGGAAGACAGAGGCAGTGGGACATGGAACGGCTCACTATAAAATGAAATCCAAATACTTTCCTGCCAGATGAGAGTCTCTGAACTAGCATTTTGCTGCCAAAATCTGACCCAAGGAACTTGATTAGCAGGCAGTGTGGGCTTTGAGTTTTTAGGGAGATCTCTTCATTGGTTCTTCCTATTTCTGGGTCTTCCTCAGTATGTATGGGTAGAGGAAACTCTAGCTTCCCCCTCCAGATGTTTTAGTTCAAACCTGCCTGAATTGAAGGCGCCTGTCATTTCTCACTTCCGATGGCCTACAACCCATCTTTATTATCACCTGCAAAGTTGGAAATGCCACTGTTTGGTCCTTTTCCTTCAGATAATTTTCAGTTGCTGATGATCAGGAGGAAGATGATAATCATAGCTCAAGATTACCATCTATAGTGCATTTACTATTGAATAGTGTGTTGAGCATTTCACTAACATTCTTTTTTTCAATACTATAGCAATTCTAAGAGAAAACAAAGTCACAGAGAAATGAAATCATCCTTCCCATGGACTCAGAAATGGTGGTGGCAGAGCTGAACACTCAATTACAAAGCCCAGTGCTCTTACCTATGATGTTATATCAATAAATATGATCCAAGAACTAATTTTAGGGGGTGGCATGTGGAGCTGGTGAGAGGAAGGGTGTTTAGTTTCCTTTATTATTCTCACTTCAGATAAGTACCTATTTAGCCTTTTCTCCTGTTTTCTTCTTTAGAAAAACCTTTTTTTTCACTTTACATGAACTTTCTAAATTAATCATGTGTTCTTTGAACTGATCAATAAATTGAGAGTGTATCCTATATAAATGCCAAGAGTAATTTACTCTTGCAAGGAAATACACAGCCTTCCCCAGTAGGACATTTTTGTTTAATTGACTGCCAGATTACTCAGCATAAAGGTAACATTAACCTATCTGGAATTCAATGGTCCCCAGGGAGTTTTGTCATCAAAAGGAGACACATCTGTAATCTGTTACTGGGGTGTGAAAAGGCAGACAAAAGCTGCAGTAGAGAAAAGTGTGTATGCCTTCTATGTGGGCAGATTTTGTGTATGGCAAGACAAAAGTCCTTTGCTGCTCAAAGCAGTTGCAGGGATATTCAAGGTTCTCTGTAGGATGTGGTGATGAATTCACAGAGCAACAATGGGGGAGAATAAAATGGGATGTCTGCTTAAAATCTGGAAGCAAACACATATGAAATAAACTGTGAATAATAATAGTAACAATGATGATTACTAAGTATTAAGTGTTTATTAAGAGCTGGGAGCTTTACTAAAAATGTTCTAAGTGTTAACTCATTAAACCCGTAATAACCCAATGGTTTAGGAATCATTATTCTCATTCTGATTTCTCAGATGAGGAAATCAAATAATTGTGTGCCTAAGGTCACACAATCCGTTAAGTTAATGTAACAGGTTTTAAATCTAGGCAGTTCAAAATACTGCATACCCAATGAATGCACTATACTGCTTCTCAGCAAATGGTGTGTGTGTCTATATGTGTGTGTGTGTGTGTGTGTGTGTGAATATATAACATATGTTTACATACATCAAATTCCAACTCCACCCAACTAACAGCAGGGAAGGACTCAGGCATTTCATTGTGATTAGATGCTCTAAAACACATGGGTTATCAACCTGCAAAGTGAACATATTTCTGTATTATGATGTCATTATATTTATAAAGATGAAAGTAGATAAAAGCTAAATATTCTCCACTGACCTACACATACTGGATGATAGGGAATGGGATACTGCTGTGAAAGAGACATTCTCATTGTATGGGAAGAGCTGTTTTATCTATAATGGGTTTATATATTGATATGAAATACCACTGTAAAACTAAAATAAACTAGCTACCACAATCACTTATTCTAATTGTATAATGTTCATTTCTATTAATTGCTAAACTTATGAAATGAGTGAATTCTAAAGCAGATTATTTTAAAAGCGTATTATAGCATTTCTCTCTATTTTAGAAATACATATAATCAGCTTAGTTAAGTCATTTATTTATCTAGCTACACAAAGCCCTTTGGGATATCACAAGAATTTAAAAGGAGAAAGAATTGGCAGTGAAAAAATTCACTCAGTTGTTTTTAATTTTTGGCAAAATAATATAAGACCATACTGTAAAATGCTGTAAATTATGAGTTGTAATGTTCAGCTATCTAACTTCTATTCCCATTGGACAGTTTTGGTAATAGAATAATTTTGATGACCATTTGTTTTCTTCATTAAGAAGAAATTGCTGAATCTGAGATCTTTGAAATAATCATGATTTATCTTGAGGGGCTCTTGAGTGTCCGTATTTATTTTGTCCATATCTTTGGCTCTTAATTAACTTGAGACTTACATTACACCATTGGTTTTTTGTTTTTTTTTTTTTAAAGATTTATATATTCACACAGAACTGGGGCATAAGCCAGAGATGCTTCACCAGAGACAAAGTGGGGAGCAGAACAGGCAGATTGACAAAGTACACTGCTGAGGGGAGCAATGGGCGGGTCAGGAGAGGTCTGCCACACCATGTGGGTCACCTCCCTGGCGGGGGATCGAGCTCGCACTGAAGCGGCTGCTGCTCGCTTGCAATGCTATGTCTTAACCCGTTGCGCCACCAGGGAGGGCGACATTACACCATTGTTTTTTAAAAATCCTCCCCTTTGTTGAGAGTTTCTTCAACATACTGTTTATCAGTACTTGAGGGTCAGAATGTTTTCCTATCACATAAGCTAAATAGCTGGTGTGGTGTTGGAATTAACATCTACCTCCTTCTACTGCACCATCAGCATCTTAGCAGAAATGGGAACCAGAGTATGCCAACCTTGATAATGTAACATGACTTAAGATCCACAGCTCAGATTCACCCCATAACAGGGTGCTTGGGAAATTTCCACCAAAGATATTTAACAATTTACTAAAAATAGGTAAGCTGCCAGAATACTAATGCTCTGTGAGTAATTCTTTTATTTTTTTAAAGGTGACAGGTAGCACAAGGGACTATGGCATTCGTTCATGGGTGAGGTGGTGAAGGGAGATTTATGGGGAGTACACCTGTGGGAGAAATAAATGCTGTATAAAAATTAACAGCTATGTAAGAAAATTATAAGTAAAGGAAGGAAGATGGCAAGAGAAACCTGTCAGAGAGCCCAAAATCAATTTGGCAAAAATCTGGAAAAGACTATCAGATATTTTATATGGGCTTTGATTTATTGTATTTATTCTGTACTTTCTTCTCAAACCATCTGGGGTTACACTTAGAACATGTGCTCCCTAGGAGGAATCCACAACATTGAACTCAGAAAGAGCACATTTTCTTTCTTAATATAGTTACTACGTAGGTGGATTTGAGGCATGTTACAAATATGGAGAACAGCAAGAGTTTTCAGTGTTGCTCACAATCTCTATGTGGAAGAGGTTATGAAATAGACTAGATGATGTGGCACTTAAATGATAACAATCTACAGAATGACTGCAGATGATGGCTGCCACTCCAAAATCTCCAGTGAAGCACAGCAGGGCCCTGGCCCATCTGGTCAGTATTTCAAACAGCCACATGTTGAAAGCAAATACACTGAATTTATTTTGATAGGCTAAAATTCTGGGCAAAAAAAAAAAGTAGTAAAGTTTAAGAGGAAAAGCATATTAAAAGCTATCATTTTAACTTAAAAAGAGTTATGTCTTGGAAATACTTACCTTGAAAAAATAACTAAGGCTTTTAAGATGGGGGCACAAACTTAGCAAGGCTGGTGGTGGAGTGTAAAGGGGCTGATCACTGGGCTGCAGTGGGAGAGGGCCAGTGTGAAGTGACCCACACTCAACCTGTGAGTATGTAAGCCATCCAGCTAACTAGGTTCCCTTCAACAGAGAAAGGGTAGGAAAGTAAGGTGTCTGGAAACCAAGGCACATTCAGAGGAGGTCAATAAGTTGGTGTGATATATACCACACAGAAGGGCTGACAATGAAGAGAAACAACTGGTGAATGTTTAGAGTCACAAAGCATTGCAGAAATAACTTACACAACCTCAACATCTTTCAGAGAAAGGACAAGAGGCTATGATGACCAATTGCAAATATTTTTAAAGCTGCCAAATAAAAGAGAGAAGAGATTAAAAGAGATTTGGTCTGTTTTTCTAGAGAACAAAAGTAGCACTAAAGGGATGAGAATACAGATTTTGGTTTAACATAATTATGAAATCCTGAAATCTCCCTCTCCCACTCTGTAAGCTTTCAACTGCCACTTTCTGGGTTCTGGAGATATCAGGCTGGAAGGCATCCTTCAGGGATGCCAAATATTGGCTACCAACTTTTACCTGTCTTGCAGGTATAATCTCACCAGGAAAGCCTGTCTAAACTAGGATGTTCCTGCCTTGGTATTCATATCAAACATGCGCCTCTCTCTGTCATAGAATTAACACACAGTACAGTATCTACGTTTTAGTGGTTTTCTCCAAGTGGAACTTAATGATAAGGACAGTTTGTATCGTCAACACCCAGTATAGTTTTCTGAATAAAGAAGGTACTCACCAAATATGAATTGAATTTATATCAGATGAAAAAGTGATTAGATGACACCTTTCAAATATAAAATGCTAAGAGCTTGTCCATATAACCAATCGAAGAGTTGATACCCAGTAAGCTATATTCAGCTTTTTCTTCTCTAGGTGAAATTTTCCTACTTGAAACCCACTTTTTTCAACCCTAACTTATTTGAAGGTGAACCCCATATAAGCATGGTTGACAATTCCATTCTTGACTCTGGTTAATAACTCAGATTAATTTTCAGGCACATTAAGCAAACTTTTATTGTAATTACAGTCAGAAAATTGAAAGTCCATAACCATGGTTCATTTTTCATAAAGTTGATTAGAGGAACTTTCCTGAAAAGTTCTAGTACTTTCTAACATGGATATGACCAAGGGGTACCTAAGATTATCCACTGGTAACAAAGAGAAAAATTCTCACTCTATAAATATTTTAAAATATTTCCATATGTTTTGAGTATATAATCTATACACATATTTTATCAGATAAATAAACGTAAATGCAGTTCCCCTAGACTATTACTATAGCCTCACTCCAGCCACATGGGAGGTGAGGGTTCTTCTGGGAAGGTGGGTGCATTACAATGAGGCGGGGTTGACTATAGCTCATTTTTCAGTTGCCTCCAGAAAACTTCATATTATTGCTCTTTTCTTGTGTCTAATTAAGTGAATGTACCTATTATCTAGCTTTAAATAAACTTACCTTCACAAAAAGACACAAGACTATAACAACACATCTTCAAAGAAACTGTTTTTTGATGATAGTACTAATGAAATTATGAGAACTTGGAACATTTTATTGGCTACATCGTAGGACAAAGAAACAATGACAATCTAATCAGATCTGTCAAGAAAGTAGGCCAAAAAAAATTGGAAAGTATAGAGAAGACTATTTGAAATATGTAACCACAACTTCTAATGAAAATGTGGAACTACCTAAGGGCATACTGAATTGTCAGATCATTTTTCAAAAATAGTATAATATATAATTTATAAACTAATATATATGCACATATAGGGTATTGCAAGTTCAAAAATACCAAAAGTTAGTATAATCAGGAGTCTGAAGACCAATGACCTATTCTAATTTCTAAAAATATTTTTAATTTCTTTCTGATCATTCTAATTGTAGAAAAGTTGAAATGCATAGAAGCATCAAAAATAAACCAAAAAATCACCCATGTTCTTATCACCAGAAAATAATTATTCACATTTGGTGAAGTGTCTCTTTCATCATAACCATTTCATGTACAATGTCTTTCCTGAAGGGAAGTTGAGCCTACAGGAAAAACCACCCAAAACTTTATAGACCATATTCCAGTTTGGGTTACTTTTTCTAATCTCCATGGAGTCTGGGAAGGTATGTCAGGAATGCAGTCCTGATTTAAACATTTGGGACAAGCTTCACTCTTCCTGGGGGTGTTCTATGACCTTACCCCAGATTATACTCTGGGAGTCATATACACCATATTTTGAATGAAGGAAAGTGGTGTAGTAACTCATGAGGTATCTAATTTTTAAGTTAATTATCCCATCTTAGTCATCAGTAATATGACCAAGGATTCACATTCAGATTCCCCAGAGGTCAGGGGAGAGGCCTGCTCTGGTTTTCATTAATTCCCAAGAATTCTGAGTATGCCCATCAAATGCCTTTTTTTAGGGAAGGAGGCCACAGTTGTAGGTCCTGGCTTAACTCAGATCTAAATGTCTTCTTACTAAAGAAGCCACCCCCACTTTCACACCAAATCCTCTCTAGAATTTTGCTCTTTGTCCCCACAGTGAGATACTGGCTGGTATTTGAAATAATCTCACCATCCTCAAAAATAACTTCTGCCAATCTGATTTGAAACAGAACACTTCCATAGGTTTGGCAGAATTCCGTCTAAGATGAAACATAATATATTCCCAAGTTCTGGGTCACACCCAGCATGGGGAACAAGGCCCCTTCTAAGACTTGGATTTCACTGCCTAAACAAGAAGGTACAGAAACAAATTCATATTTTTTATCTCCCTCATTTTTTTTCAGCCATTATACTATTTCTCTACTTTTGCTCTACTGTACATCAAGCTATCCAAGTTCTTGCTCAGTACTCATAATGGGAGGGGGAATTTTTCTACATATAATGGATGAAGAATGCAAATCCTACAATTTAAGTGTTAAGCTTTTCTACTGCAGCATTTAAATAGGAGCCAGTTTGTTTTACACCCATCTATTATTTAATGGTGCTTTTGCATTCACTGTGGGTTGTTTTTAAGAGTGTAAATGAATTTTCCCTGAATCAGTGTAGGCAAATCCACTGCAGTGACGCCACCAGCTATCATCAGGGTGCCACTAAGTGACCCATTCTGGAAGCAAACCAGCAACCCTGACCTCAAAATCACATCCACCTAATCAAATAAAACTCAAACATCTAAACCTTCAGGTTATTTCCTTCCACCTAGGCAACTTTTGATGTGGGTCAGGAATGACAGGAGAGTAAATAAATACTCCAGCAGCAAAATCACACCTGCTAACACAATCTCTCCAGGCATACAGACACTTTCAGTGAGCAAAACAGAGCTGAGGAAGGACTGCAAACCTCTGTTCTTGTGAATCTCAGCCCCAATTACTAGTGAATAAGTACTCACACTCCCTTTTCCATTTTTATGACCTTTGTTGCCTCACCTTTATGATGTTTACCACATTCATTCTTCTCTACATGCCAACATCTCTCATTTTCCTTTGGCATTTAATTTTTCATTCAATCTGGTTTAATGCTATTTGCCACCTGAAGACCTTTTGAGTACAGCTTGAAAGTAAATTATAAAAGAAAAAAGAAATTGACCTAAAGTTATGGAGTAAGTTGGAAGGCTAATCAAGACCTAAAGACTTATCTATTCCTCTCTTCCAGAAACTGTCCAAAAGCACCGTTTAGAACATGAATCTATGAGCAAGAACTGACAGTGATTTTCTAGGTAGTCTGGGTTAGATGTGTATTTATATGAAAGAGATTATAAGAGAGTTAGGGATAGGAAGAGGACTATAGTTAGAACTGCTTTCTTTTATGTTTCAAATTCTCTATAGAAACATTTCAATCATTGGACTCGTGATTGAAAAAAGGACATCTACTACTAGGACACTTTTCTGGTCCAGTATAGGTTTGTAATTGGGATAGTGGAGCTTTTAATATTAAAAAAACTTATTTTGCTTCCAATCCAGTTCCACCAAAGTTTCCACAGATATTCTTGGGTATATCAGCCCCAGAATCCCAGAAGCCACAACTCCAAGGAGATATTAGAATAAGTTTAATCATTTATTAAACTTTAATAAATGATGACTAGAGAATTTCACCCCCAACCCCCACCCCATCCACACCAGCCTGTTGCAAAGAGTAGATCGTCCCTTTATAAAGTAGCTATTATGAGAGGGTAGATGTTATTAATAGATACCACAAAGAGAACATAACTATTTGATTCTGACCTTCAAAGAAAGAACTACGGAGTCTGTAAGATGAACCAACACATGACCTTAGGACAGACTTACTTTCTAAATAAGCAAACAGCAAACTGAGGGTACAGGTCTTCCTCTCTGTAGCTTCTGATTTGCTGTGTGATTTCATCTAACCCCTGATGTGTAGACATCAGTGGAGTGGCCCACCTAATGCTACATCAACTTCTTCATGAAACTGTAGACTCCACGGACTCTACCTCCATGGTATTTCAGGAACCAAAGAAGAAAGCATACCAATTAAACCCTGCTCAAGGAAGTAATCTCCCAACAGAAAGCAAAATCGAGGGGCTCTGCTTGACAATGGGGGTGAGAAGGGCCAGAAGGAATATAACGTGGTGGAACATGAATTTGTTGCTATCTTACAATGTACCCCTGATGTATAATCCCCTCTGATTCCCGCAGGCTACTGCCCAACACTCTTGTTCAGGCCACCCCGGTACTCTCCTTGACTACAAAGCCCCTCTACTTCCCACTACTCTTCATCCCCTCCCCACCTCACCTCAATGGTGTACTGCTCAAAGATGCGCAGCTGCAGGAAGATGTCCAGCTTGATCTTCCGCTCATGGAACAGCTCCTCCATCTGTACCTGGGCATCATCGAGCTGCTGCAGTACTGACTCGATGTGGCTGATGGAGCTACTGTGTGGTGTCTTGTTGTTGGACACGGCCGAGTCCCTGTGGCAGAGTGGGAGGAAAAAAACAAGGGCCTTGCCATGTTAGAAGTGGTAGAGGACAGAGTGCCTTCCTCATCTGAGCAAAGTGGATGGGACTTAGTTGAGTCATTCAGTCGCCAAACACTGATCAAACACCTCCTGCCAGTCTGGCACAAACTACCAGTGGGCGAAGCCCCTCATTGGGGTTCATAGCACTGGTGCTCTGAGAGCACCTGTTCTCCTTTTCTTCAGAGAGAATTGTGAAAGGAATCAAATGAAATAACATGGGAAGGACTCTATACAGCGTAATATATTAGAGAATATATATATATATATATATACACACACACACACACACACACATATTTCTAATACATATAGTTGTAATACATATACACATATAGACATACCACAACATAGAAGTACACAAATTGAAGGCATATGGGGAAGACAAAAACCCCTTCCTTTCCTACTTTTACCTCTCAGGATTGTTATTAAAATAAAATGAGATCATGCCTGCCAAAATTATTCACTCACTTTCTCTCAGGATTGTTATTAAAATAAAATGAGATCATGCCTGCCAAAATTATTCACTCACTTTCTAATGCCATGCGTAAGTTATGGGCTGGCCTTACTAACCAGGTTCCCAAGTGCAGTTAGGAAAGCATGGGATTAGAAGGTGGCAAGCCAAGATTACGTCCCTGCTCTGACAGACCTGGGCTGGTGGCCTTAGGAAACCACCTCCCTGAGCACCAGCTGCCTCCTGTAAAGTGCACTTGACAATCGCTGTCCTGTTCACTTCCTGGTTTGCTGCTAAGTAGGCAGCAAACATGCTCTGGGGGCAGGAAAGTTCTGCTGATTCAGAAGGACACAACTGAAGAGTCAAGTGCTGATGGGGGCACAGGGCCAACTAGGAAGTAGAGGCTTGAGCACAAGAGGCTCATGCATAAGGGATTCGAAGAGGATTAGTTCTATTTGGACATTAGAATGAAAAAGTGGGCCCAGCCAAGTAGATGCAGGGGTATACTTCCTGCACATGGGGTCTATACAAAAGTGGCAGGGGGAGGCAACACACTGTCGAGGGGAACTGAGAGATAAACATAATGACCTGCCCAAGGAGTAATGACTAGTAGTAGTAAAATGATGAGGGTAAGGTAGTTCTCACAGGGGGCTTGAGGAAGTCAGAGCCCTAAATAAAACATGTACTAAATGAGAACATCCATTGTATTAGTCTCTCATACAATTTAAAAAGTCCAAAGACTGGGGGAAGACCCATAATGCTCCCATCAGCACGCTTTCTGACATTCAGTCTTTTTGGCCTGTTTGTCTCTGGAGTAATGGTGTCTCCGCTCCCACTATTTCTGAAGGGAGCATACGCTCAGTTTGTGAAGAAACTCCCCCAGTTTTTACCTTCTTTTTACAGATCTGGGCATAAACTCTCACCATTGCATGACATCCCCCATCATGAAAAGAACATATAACTCAATGCTCTGCATTATGCACTGGTTGAGAATTTTGCTGCAGTAATGGTATAATTACTCTTTCTGACTTTCCATATTTCCCTCACAGGTCCAGAAGGAAGAGAATGGTTTTTGACCATTTTTGTACAGCAGTTATGGCAGTGCCATACTCACTAATAATCATAGAAATGATGTAAAAATCACAGGTGAGTGTGAGAAAAACCATGGAGGTCTTGAGGAGATGCGTTCTCTGGTGTGTGTGTGGCATCCTGATAATGCCCTGGCATCATTTGCTTCTTTCTGTTTTAACTTTGGCCTTAATATGGGAGAAGGGCTGGAGATTGGGGAGCAGAGTTTGGACTAAAGTTGGCTCAGGGGAGGAATGAAACCTTAGCATCAGTTCTTGGTCACACACTTATGGTTCTCTCCAAAATCTGTGAACAAACTTATAGAATAGGTATCGGCTACATCATTATCTTCGTCATTACTGAGTCGCCTCCAGCCTTTAGGCATTGTGCAAAGCTGGCAATTGTTAAGTTCAAGTGGTATCTCTATAGACCCAACCCCACAATGCCCTTGACACAGTCAGCCAAACTTGGAAAAAGTATATGTAGAGAAAACACAAAGTTGTCACAAAATTCCAGAGCTGACAAGAATTCCTAGACTGAACCCCTTAATTACACAGATGAAACAGCTGACACCCAGAGAGGATCAATGATTACCCACTAATAGAATTTTCTTCAGCAGTAAATAACAATGGAGTTTCCTAGGGAGGCCAACAAAATCATCACGTATCATAGATTCACAAAATCGAAGTGGGAGAAGAAGAGAAAGAAGCTGTCTTGTTAGTATGTAACAGGGGGACTCAGAACATGTTTGGAATACAAAAGATTTATTTCCAACAGAAATTTACCTTTCAGTCAAAGGTAAATTCTCATTATTTATTTAATTGGCCAACTGGTGTGGGGAGGCGAGCCCTCTCCAATTGAAGTGATTCCCTCAGGCCCTAGGGTTGGCCTGGGACTTGATGAGATTATTTCTGTCCAGAGCTGGCAAAGGTCCCAGCACTCAGTGATTTGGGGATTGGAACAAGTCCCTGCAGGCCAGAATCATTAGCACCATCAAATTCTATTTATATAGCACCTGGGTGCAGGGCTAGTTGCTGAGGGCTTGCTCATGCCCTCCTGACACTTTATCTGAGACATTGGTGCCCTTGACAGAGTCAGGAAACTATAGTGATGGCAAAAGGAAGGAAGGTGGCAATGGTGTGGTTGATTCTAAATGAAAATAGGATTTTAGACACGATTTTTTCTTCCTAGTTGGATTTGCTTCAGTTGACACAGAAGCTTTGCTTTCTGGGCAGCAAGGGAGAGCAGAAAGGTCACAAGCAGGTACTGGAGAGCAGAGTGGGACACACCTGCTCTACATCCTTCTGGGTTAAAGAGCCATTCTGGGCCTCATTTTGCTGATTGAATTACTGGAGTTCAGCCTAAGAGCAGCCAAACAACACTATATTTCACAATGGCTATTTCTCCATATGACCAAATATGCCATTGTTCTTGGTGAAGATGTTAGTTCATTCTTTTGATTGCTGTGACTTTAACTTGTATTTATGTTACTTATTGCTTGTTGAATAACATCTTAAATAATAAATTACTCTGGAACACTTAAATAATAAATTACTCTGGAACACTGGAACTTTTTTTTTTACTATTTTACTCTAACTCATGATGCATATGCAGGCATTTTTGTATCTGGCAGATGGAGAAACTAAAGCTCACACAAGACCACATAATTGGCTATAACCGAGCCAAGACTGGGACATGACTTATCTCGCATCTAGTCCAAGGCATTCCCCACTGGAAAGCAGTGCCCATGCTGACCTGGCCTCGCTGGGCTCCCCTAGGGAGGGAGGCGCTGACCTGAGCTGCTGGATAAGGTCTTCGCCTTCCTTGATGACGTTGAGCGTGGCGTCCAGAGTGGCAGTCTGCTGCTGCTGGAACTGCTTGATCAGTTCCTGGACAGCATCCACGGAGTCTGCACAAACATCCTCCAGCATCTCCTTCTGAAGGTCTTCCATCCATGTCCACAACTGTGGGGGAGAGAACAGAGACGCCACTCAGGGCAGAGGGGAGAGGCCAGGGCGGGACAACAAGGATGGATGGGGCAAACTTACACTCAGCCAGGCAGTGCAATGTCAGACTGTCCACATCAGTACACCTATGGGCCAGTTTGTTTTTCTATTGATAGTCACTACTCATTCCTGCTAAGTTTACTCCATTATCACGGACATTCTAAGAACAAAAGGTAGCTTTGACTTTACTTTTCTCTGGTTTGGGGGAAATCAGTTATAGAGCAGGGAGATCGAACCATCTGGGAAGAATAGGCGATAGGTGATGGACAAATATTATTTCATCTTTCACAAAGAAGGGCTCTGAATACTTCCTCCAGGCAGTCAGACATAATTCCTCAAAGTGATTTTGCAAATATTAAAAAAGAATGTCATGTACAAAAGAACCAAGTAATGATTAGCTTAAAAAATACATGTCATTCTCAATCATTTTGTTCTTTTCAGGATTGCCAGGTTGGTTAGAAAGTTGGATGCTAAAGATGTAACTTAAATAAAATAGGATGCATTTTCCCCAAAGAGTCAAGAAGATGGAGAAATGCATTCAAGATAATATTACTGGCCAGACAACTTTAAATATAATGCTTTAAGAAATATTTAAGAAAAAGCACTTGAAATTATATACCAGGCACTGTTTTTGAAGTGGGATATATGAATATATAGTGTACATAGTAAATACTATATATGCAATTGCTAACTATTATTATATTTAAAATATATTTCTGATGCATGCCATCTCTAGTTCCTCTAGAAGTTAGAGGAAAAGTGTGAAATACTCCTTCATTTTGAACTTTGTAGACACTCAACACTAGATTTGGTTCCTCAACATGTTAAATTGATTTGGGCCTCTTTTTTCAGTTTTTGCAGCTTTGTTCTGAAATGTCTATGGAAAGCCCAAAGAACGGACAGACTAGATATTTTTTAAAACAGATTGAAACATAGAGAGATAAAAATTGTGGGCATCTCCATGGAAGACGGGCATTGATGCCGAAAACTGGCTAGGGTAAGACTGGCCCTCATTCTTATGGTACCTTTGCAATAGCTGCCAGGTATTTTTTTCTATAGTGATCCAACTTGGTTTGTCTCCCCAGGGGTACTCTTCCTTCTCTGCTAACCTGAGTTTTGATGTATGATTAGCCTTGCACCTTCTCCATCAACTCATTCCTTGCTCAGAAAGGATCTCATGTTTCAGCAATTTCTAGACGGCCTCATCTTGATCAAAATGCACCTCTGCTGTGATCTCATATTGTTTTTATTTGGCCCATGCTGACATAATCATACATCACTTAATGGACTATACAAATGACGTGGCTCCCAATAGGCTATTCCATATGTTTACCATCCAGAACTGTGTAATTCCATACTACGGCATTCCCATATTGACGAAATCACCTAATGATGCATTTCTCAGAATATATCCCTACTGTTAAAGCAATGCGTGGACACACACACACACACACACACACACACACACACGTGGATGGCATTATGTGCTCTTTCTCTCAAGGAATCCATGTAGTTATAACCCAAAATACCTACACCCAAAAGAATGTGCTGCTTTGAAAAATTCTAGGACCTTATCAGGGGGAGAGTTAAGAAAATCTTTCAATGTTCTACACAGAATAGTGAAATTTGTGATTTCTGGAGGGCCCAGCTCACAAAGCCTATCCTGGTAAGGTAGTGGGGAATCCTAAGAAAAGCCCTACTGAACAAAGCAGGAAAGAAGGACAATGGGAAAATGGATGCTTTGCAGAGATAATGAGGCTAATAGATGAGTGGTCAAGAAAAGAGCTCATTTTGCTCCATTACCTTCTCAGCTAATAGGCTAATTTGCATAGCTCTGGCAGTTACTGTGTTGATACAACTCATTGACCACTAGAGATGTCAATAGGCGCACAAGTTCAGTGGATGAACTGCCTCCTCCCTCATTTTATTTATATTTTTTAAAGATTTATTTATTTATTTATTTATTTATTTATTTATTTATTTATTTATGCATACAGAACTGGAGTATAGGCCAGAGGTGCAGGGGCCGTGAGAGGATTTGCCAGAGACAGAGTGGGGAGCAGAACAGGTAGATAGACAAAGGGGAGCAGTGGGCAGGTCAGAAGAGGTCTGCCACGCCATGTGGGTCACCTCCAGGGTAGGGGATCGAACTCACACTGAAGCACTGTGGCTAGCTTGCAATGCCTTGTCCTTACTCATTGCGCCACCAGGGAGGGCCCTCCTCCCTCATTTTAAAGTGATCATTTTTCTTTGGCATTGACTGCCAATTTTAATTTCTCAAATACACACCATGACTGTTTAGTGGCTGAAATACAGGCTGAAACTACTTCGCTTTTGAAGTCAATATTCCTTTTGAAGACTTATTTAGTTTTGATTCCACAATGAGTGTAAAGAGGAACATGTGTATGTGGGAATGTCTATGGTGTTGTGGTGTATGCACCTACTTGAGCAGGAAATAGTGGGAAAAGGATTTTACAAGTTAAAAACATATGGAAGTAGGCATTTAATTAAGCTGTCTAATAAACAGCTGTGGTTGATTATCTTGGCCACATTCCTTGGTTAATTTGACTCATTTTTACTAGAAAAATATCTAAAAATGGATATTTTGAAAGCCCAGCAAAGTTCAGCATTTCCATGGAAACACACCAAGGAAAAAGAATTCTGTCTGGACAATCTCTGTGGAGTAGATGACACTTGCTATAAATGCCTTTTTTCTGGACAAAGAAAACAAGGACTTGGGTAAATATTTCTCCTTACATCCTCCCTAATTCTCCAGACTAGCAAATAGCCAGCTGCCCTTTGTCCCCAGGCAGAAAGAAGATATTTGAAAATTTAGCAAAATTTGTACTAATAGCTGAGACTCTGAATGTATAAGAAGATCCCAAGCACTCTAAGTCATGATGCATATGCAGGCATTTTTGCATTTGGCAATTTTCTTTGTCAAGTAGCTCTCTTCCTAGTGGGGACGAAAGATTTTGTTTTTGTACAATAACGTTAATTGGAATTGTTCCTGATTTCCAACTGAAACTATCACTGAAAAAAACTTAGGCGACAAAAAAAAAAAAATAATTATGCAAAGGAAATCAAATCTCCTGTAACATTCTTAACATCTTTGCATATATCTTACCAGTCTTCACATATGTGTTTACAGTGCAGCCATGTGGATATACAATTTTAGCATCTTATACCACACGCTCTCAATCATGTCATTAATGATCTTTGACAATGTGATTTGTATGATTGTATACTATTTCACTATAGATGTACTATGATTTGTTTAATGAATAACCCAACATGGGATATTTAAATGGTCTCTGGTTATTCAAAATTATGAATAAAACCACAATGAAATGATGGTTTTAATCCTCCAGACTCATGGTTTCCAAGAATCCACAAAGTGGGGACAATAGGATAAAGCAGAAGAAATGGGTTGAGATATTTCTTTTAGATCCCCAGTTTCCTCTCTGGTCCTAATAAAAACAAATATTTTGATGTATGAAGTGCACTAAAGTAAAATTATGAACTTTAGTCTGGGGAGTCATAAGAAGTTTAAGTTAAATCATTATGAAGATGCATGTTTACTTCCTATTCAGAAATCTCCTGCAAAGGGGGCTTTAATTCTTTCAAAATTCTACCCTACAATGAGACTTGATTATACATTGACAATAATAGAAAAACTCAGTACATGGTTGTAGGAAGCAAGAAAATGGAAAGGAGGAAGGAGTTATAGATAACTAAGCAAGGAAGACATACAACAGTATTTATCAGCAACTCCAATACCACCCAAGGCCACTTTAGCAAAAGTGAGTAGATAATCATCTTTCCATTTCTCCACTTTACTTAAGAGAGAAAATAACCACAGCAACTTAAATTCCCTAACAGACTTGGAGATTAACCCTGCCTCAAGTTAAAAGTGAGTTTGCTTATAGAGCCAAGGGGAAACAGTCAAGAGTTAATAGACCCAGATCAAAGAGGACTCACAAGTGGCAGTCTTGAGAGGTATTAAATAGAATACAGAAAGATCAAACCACAGCCCTTCTTCATGAGATCATATGGAGACACTCCCTTCTGCCTACCTAATAATAAATTTCTGCGTGTATTCAGATCCGAGGGAAAAGCTATCCTAGGCAATTCAGATCCTTCACCTTGTTTCCCTATTTATATACAAGTTCTGTATAGGCTTTTTATTCTTTCCCTTCTTTTTTTTTTTTTTTGTAGAAGAAATTATTAGCTTCCCTTTGTCAAGTATACCCATTCAGGATTTATTTAACATCTCTACATGTCAGACACATTGTAAGGAGACACAATAGTATGTATTATTTACACATCTACCCCAAATATGCACTCTATATATGAGTACTTCCAGCTTAATGAGGAAGAAGCCATCAGCTCAGTGTGGTCCCTGATGGAGGTACACAAATAGTGCTTTAGTCATGACTAGGTGGGAAGCTAGAAGTCTCAGGGAAGGATTTCAAGGAAAAATGATGCCTGAGCTGAACCTTCATTTCTTTTTTTTACACTCTTAAAATTTTTTTATATATCTATTTACATTGTTGTTCATTTTACAATAATGTTTACTTATCCCTCCCCTACATGTCATCACCATAGTCCTCCACATCTCCCCCCACTTCTGATCCCTCTCTGTCCCCCTCCCCTGTAGGATCTCTCTGTGAATCTTCACATTTCTTAATAAGATTACTTTAGAGATGCTCTAAGGGTGTTTTTGGGAGGGAGCTTTCTACCAGAAAAAAAGTTAATCTTGTACTACTTAATTTCATAATAATCATCCAAACAATTACCACAAAGTAATAGAGACGAAATAATTTTCCCAAAGATACATAGCATACCCAATTATTTGAGATCTAGATATGGAAGTCAGATCATTCTAGCATTCAGGATCTTGCTGTAATTAACATGTATGTGTAATATACATATGTGTGGTTGTGCATGTTCATATGCATATGAATATATATGTGTGCCACGTACTTTGGTCTGTAAATATGTACATGTATCTTATTCTCTACTCTGCCTGCAGGGGGTCTCAGGCAGACTATTTTTGTAAGTAAGAAGTAACTGAGAGCAAACATACAGATGAAAGTCCTGCTGGATAGCCCCTAAAACACCTCCTCTATTAGAATCACTCAAAATGACAATTTTCTTTCTAGCCTGAAAAAAAATTAGAACTGAAAGTTATAAACCTCTTGAGTAGAAAGTTCTTTACTCAAGAACTTCTTTGCATTTAGGCAGGACTGCTCCTAATTTCTCTCATACTTTGGGCTCCTGAGGAAAGAGACTATCGATTTCTATAGCCTCCTACTTGATAAATTCCCTAGTAGAGAAAACTCTCCCAAGTTTCTACCTCCTGGTCTTTATATGAAAGTGTATGTGGCAAAGGAGGAAAACACATGGTCTTAGAAAGACTTGTGATCAATTCTTCAACTTACTACATCTTAGTTATAAGACCCGGGGTAAGTTAATAATTTCCCTGATCTGTATAATTGGAATAAAAATGATAATCATCATGGCTATTGATTAGTCTAACATACAGATTGTGCTAAACACATTTTAGTTTCCTCTCTCTGTCCTCACCCATACTCAGTGTCTTTAGTATTATTTCCTTATTCCCATGATTTTTATAATCTGAGCCTCAGTGGGAAAACAAGTCTCAACTCTCAGCAAGGTTTGAGAAATATCTGGGAAAACAACACTAATAACTTCAGCTCACACTGAACCTTGATACACTTTCCATTTTTCACCTAATATCAGCCCTACCATCAAGTCCCTTCTTTAGGATTTGAAAATGTAAAGTAAGAAAAAAGAATAAGGAGAAGTAAGAAGAGCAGACTAGAGGACAGATCAAGAAAAAAAAAAGGATAGAATGTGGGATAGAGAGTTAAAAGCTCAAGTACAGCGTTCAGGAAAACAGTTATGAAATATGCTGAACTACTGAGAAGTTCTATAACCTCAGACAAGTTATTTTCTAAATGTCAGTTTCCCTATTTGAAAATATGGTTAATAAAATTTATAGGATTATCATGAGTGTTATATGAGCTAATATGTAGCTGGCAAGTAGTAAGTACTCAATTTAAAAAAATATACTAAGATATACTGAATGTTTACAATGAAACAAATCTTAGATTAGATGAATCATTTGTACTAGGGCAAGGTTAATTCCTATTACTATTAGTTATTATCAATTTAATATTGACTTGATATTAAAATCATAAAGAGTTTCAGGGCCACCCAATCTAACTAAATAATTTTATTTACTATTTTTTATTTATTATTACTTTTAATTACATAATTATTAACGGAGGTAATCCCTCATCAGGTATTGCCACCATAGTGCATCTACCACCATAGTCCGTTGTGCTCTTTTCCCTCTTTGTTTTTATCCCTGCCCCTCCTGGTGCTTGAGTTATGGAAACAACCTAACTGCCTCAAAACATATGACTGGATCAAGATGATGTGGCATATGTACACAAAGGAGTAGTACTCAGTGAGCAAGAAAGATAAATGCATGCCATTTGTAGCAACACGGTGGCGCTGCAAAGGGATGAAATTAAGTTAGAAGGAGAAAGATATAGGGGTGGTGTCCCTAATATGTGGAATGCAAGTTAACTAAACCAAGAGTCAGATAAAGACACGCTTAACTGCATAGTTTTATAGATGAGACAGGCCAATAGGGACAACCTGATTTGCAAACTCAATTGGTTCTGTAGTAGCAGAAGCTGGACTGGAATTACAGTCTTCTTGCCCTTTGGATAGGAAAGATCTCTCAGAGTGAGTTGGCCCTGCTTGATTGTGGAGTCAATGCCCATAAAGAAAGTAGGATGGAGGAGCCCACCAGCAGGAACTCAACTGGACATAAATCTGAGACTGAGTCATTTGTAACTAGAAAGGTTCCTGGAAGCCACTACCATAAAACTGGCTTGTCCTTCACCCCCATCAACAGGAAACAGGGCTCCTGTTCATTCATGCTGCATTCCATCACCTGCAGACTCACAATGAAAAGAGAATGCACATGCCCTTGCTTTCTGAGATCGTTATTGAGAATCGCGTGAGCCACAAACAAGCAGACAACTAAGCAGGAAAACCTGGATTAAAGCTAATCCCCTTGCTCTACAGACACTCATCAGAGAGAGCCCGTGGGTCCCGTGGAGATGAAGCAGAGCCAGCTGCAGGGAGCTTGCCAGCCCTTCATCTGCCTAGGGAATCTCAGTTTAGAAAACATTATCTCTTCATGTTTTTCTCTGATAGGCACTGCAATGATTTGCATTCATTCCCATGAAGTGTCAGAAAAGCCTGTGAAGTAGTAACAGCCAGGCTTCTTAATGCATTTCAAATATCAAAAATCAACTTAATTAAGTAGAGTTATATTTTTTTTTCCTGAGCAGCAATCAAACTTTAATTAATACCCCATTAAAATAAATTCCCGGGGGAATGCAAGCAAGCATACACCTAATGAGTTCATCTGCCAAGGGTGTTATTACAGAGGATGTTAAATGTGCCTCCTTACTGTCCACTGATACAAGTGCTGAGTGCCCCACATCCGTCAGAAATGAACAGCAATCACAGGTTCCCAGCCCTCCACAGCCCCTCTGCCCTGCCAACAATGTAACATAATCCTCCCCTCTCCCCTTCATGAATGATTCAGGTTCAGATTTAAGCCCAGCTGGCTTCTTGCTGGTGGGCACCTCATCCCCACTTCCTTCACTTGCAATCACTCCACAACCAGGCAAGTAAGGGCCAACTCACTTTGGCAAATCTCATTAAGAAGATAGAATTGTTTAAGTAAAATAAAGAAAAACATAGACCATATTTCAAACTGTATATTCCTTCCTAATAGAAAAGATGATAAAAGTTCTACAGGACTATTGATTTCTGACCCAAAAGAACCCAGCAACCAAGAGAAAGTGGGTGGGTAGGGAGCCTCTGTTCTCTTGTTTTCCCTCTTGCAGTGACTATTTCTAAACCAGGGATTCCCAAATTTCTCGAGTAGTAGAGAGAATGCTCTACAGACTCCCCAAAGCACCTGACTCTGCAGGTCCCTTACTGGAGATGAGAAAATTTTGTCTCATTTGCGGAGACCAAAACATAGATTATAAGGAACAAATTGTTAATATTAACAATACATGGCTAGTAACCCCCCAACCACCCTGTATCCCAGCTTTTGCTAGGAAGCAACCCTTGTCAGCAGAAATCAGCGCAATGAAAGTCCTGTCTCTACTGCCTGCTCTTACCTCTTTGGTGTGTGTGTGGAAGGAGACAGACATGTCCAGGAGAAGTTTGCGCTGCTCCACCCTACGCACAAAATCTTGGATGCGGACCTCCAGGTGTCGGGCTGCCTTGTAGATTTCCTCAGGGTCACATTCCCCTGTCTGAGCCAGCTGCTCTGCTGCTTCTAGGAGCTTGTCCGCATTAGTGTATGTATTCTGCCGACAATAACAGTGAAGGAAAGTCAATTGCAGTCACGCACTGAGCTTCGCGCCTTCCCCCTGCCCACACGGGCTACCCAGAGCTGGAGCTGACGGTGTGGGTGTAGAGCAGACAGCTCCCTGATGTGGCACAGAGGAGCTGTGTGCTGAGCTCTTCTGCTGCCTCTCAGTCAGCTAGCAGCCTTCCTGGCTGCTCTGCACGAGCGGGCACTACCTAGGTGCGCCTCCATCCCCGAGATTTCTCAGAGGGGCAGAGTCCCTTGATAGTAGCAAGGAGGATGTGAGGCCCTCTATGCCCCATCTATGGCCTGACCCCACACCCTTACAGAGATGCACCCTGGCCCTCATAGCTCCAAAGGTATCTGCCAGAGTCAGAAAAAACTCACGCATGAAGATTGTGTTTCTATGTGAGAAAACCAGGGAAATAATTCTGGGAGATTTGTTTGACTTTACCCCAAGTTCCCTGTGACTACTGGTGTTTATCTTTTGGAACAGAGCTGTCTCTTTGGAGGGGAAGGGGTCAGCAACTCTAGGGAGCTGACAGAAGGAAATGGTCACAGCCAGAATGAAAAGATGCAGGCTATTCCCTGTGCACCCAGTGATGGCTTAATGGGGGGAGGAGTCTGGTGATTTTGTTTATCATAAGCTGCTCTGCTGCATGCACACACTCACTCGCACTCACACTGTACAGACTGTGGTATGTCCCAGAGCTTTGTGAAAAGCAACCGACCTGTAGTTAGTATTCATCAGAATGGGATTTGCTGCCTTTTTAATATTTATTACATATACACCATGGATATAACATCTCCTCAACAGGTTTTCCTTTAAAGGAATCTCCTGATATGTCCTGATTTAGAGCTGGTATTCAGCTCTATATTATATATTTTTTAATATCCTGAGAGTTGCACCTAAAGAGTGTTAGCAAGTGGTTACTACTGGTGAGAATATAAACTGATAGGTACACCTATCAGTGGAGCAAGGTGAGTGGAAAATTGGAATGAATTTATGAGCAATGACTGTGTGGCACTTTACTCTGCCCACGGAAAAATGACTTCTGGTTTCCATGGAGTTTTTTTTTTCCCTTACCTTAAGACCTCATTGTTAAGGAATGGATTTTGTCCCCCCTAAATTCACATACTGAAGTCCTAACACCCAGTTATCTCATAGTGTGATCTTATTTGGAAGCCAAGACATTGCATATTTAACTAGTTAAGAACAAGTAATTAGCTAAGCTCTTAGTTAGGGTGGGCTCCTAATCAAATAAGACTGGTATCCTCAAAAAAAAGAACACCATGTAAAAAATGGACACACAGGTAGGGAGAAGGCCATATGAAGAAAAGGCAGAGATCAGATGCTGTATTTACAAGCCGAGTGCTAACAAACCCTAGGGAGTGAAGAGAGTGGCAGGGAATGGATTCCCCCTTAAGTCCTTCAGAAAGAACTCACCCTGCTGACACCTTGTCCTGATTTCTAACCTCCAGAACTTTGAGACAATAAGTTCCTGTGTTTGGACCACCCACGCTGTGGCACTTTGTTTTGGAAGTCCAGAGAAACAAACACACTGGAAGCTTTGAGGGGCTCTTGATTGCAAAGATGGGCAGGCCTTCCAAACACCTGTAATGGATTTATGGAATACTAATAGAGAACCAGTATGATCCTTATAGAATGCCAGAAGGACAGCAAATCCTGCCCAATGCTGGTAAGCTGGGGCACCTCCCTTACACCTGGGGAAATTCATGGCAAAACATGATCTTGTGTGAAGAAGGAGGTTTTGCCACTGAGTTAAATCAGGGATGTTGATTCTGGAAAGAAAATGAAGGAAATATAGTCATGATGGAAATATCGGGAGTGATGGGAAATGACAGGCAGGAGGAGATCTCTGGGGCTGTTGACCAGGTTAAGGAAGATGCTTATGCACAGTTTCTAGTACATAGGGTGAGCTTTTTTCAGGAATCCCCTAAATTTTGCACTTTAAACTTGAGGCAATCTTAGGAAACCTCAAAAAAAAAAAAAAAGATACGAGCTATAACTTTGTATTTTGTAGACAATAAATAAAAAGTGGCAAAGGCAAAGACAGCTTGCTTGCAAGTTAAGTTCTACACCATTAGGAGTTAAACAGAAAACAAACTTGAAATGTCAGTGAATACAAGGTGGACAATTCACACAGAACTTTCCAGATTTTTGGCACCAAAAGTTGTGCATTATGGAAAGCTTGTAAGTCCCAGGCAAACTGGGATGACTCGTTACCCTACCCAATGCTATAGGTATCTTAGCAGTACAGATACAGCTATACTGTATATTGCCCCACAGGAGAATAAAATAATCCTAGAGAGAACTAATATGACAACACATTACAATTGGCCAAGATTCACAATAATAATTAGGATTAAGGTTTCCTGACACATTTTCTTGACCCAAAAGAAAATGAGTAAAATCTCCATAATAGTCAATAAGTGCTGAACATTTTTCACATGCAAAGGACCATCCTAAAAATTTATATGCTTATCAACTCATTTAACCTTCACAATAACTGTCAAGTTGATATATGAGCCCCATTTTATAAATAAGCATTTTTTTTTTTTGTCCCTCAGGACAAAAATGACATCTCTCTTAAGTAGTAGCACCGAGGACTAAAACTTTGCTTGAGTGAAAAGTCAAAGTTCCAACCATTACATTACCCTCTCAGATGGAGAAGGGTCTTGCATGCCAAGCTTAGGGGTGTGTGAAATGACTGAACAGTGTACATTAAAGAATGGTGTGACTATTGTATAGTATATAGAGACACTGCCCTGCTTCTAAGCAGAATGAAGTCAGTAGCCAAAGGATGGGCGGGGTTTAGTAGAAAAGGAGATCTTCTTATCAACAGAATTCTGTTCTCCTTGTGCCCATGGTACTGGATGTTTGTTTCACACTATAGTTTTTGCCATGCTCACAGTAACAACATGCTCCTGGAAGGGAGATTCCATGTGTCAGTCACTTGTGGTCCCCATGCCAATCACTGTGGCTGGTATACAACAGGTACTTACTAAATGTTGAATGGCATGACAAATGGGAATGAGCATGGCATGTTTGGATAAGCTCAGTTACTTGACTAAAATTGGAGGTGGCAGGAAGATACATTGAATAAGACAGGGAAGAACTAGATTTTAGAAGGAGAAAGGAATCATGAAGACAGGTGAAAGGGCAACCGGTGAGCATTAAACACTGTAAGTGCTGTTCTGTATGCTGCCCAACCTCTCTCTTCTTTATTGGCCCAAAAAAAAAAAAAAAAAGAAAAAGAAAAAGAAAAATTGCTAACAATTCCAAGCCAGTCATACCTCCCTTCTATTTTAACTGTTCAGTGATTTAAATAAAATATCCTAGCATGCATGCAAGATCTTTTTCACTTGATACATGCTTTTCAGCTTCAACTCATACAAGTCCCCTATGAACAGCCTGCAAAATAAATTGCTTAATTTCAGAAACTCATTTTGACTGAATTTTGTTTCTGTGCATCTATCTGCCCCCACTTTTCTACTTAACAAACTTTTACTCACCCTTTAAGACTTTCCGCCAGAAAGTCTACTCTCATATCTGCTTTTCTTCCAAGGTGGTTTAGATGAGGATCACTAGGCTAGCAGAATGATCTGTGCCAATCCCCTTCACGGTGCCTGCCATATTCTAATTGCAAATGTTTGTCTTTCTAATCTGCTTAAAAAAAAAAATGATTTTCACCTCCTTCTCATAGTGTCTAGCACTCAGTAAGGGTGGGGAAAAGGAGTCCTGAGCGGACTCTACAGATACATGTTTTGTGGACTCCACCCTCATTCCAGACACGGAAACTATGTATCCCAGTAACACCAAAGGGAAGACTACTAGGACCCAAGGGTGAGGTTAAATAGCCATTTTGAGGGGTTTGGATATAAAGCTGGACATGTTGGGCGGAGGCTCTCTCTCCAGCCTCACGGCTGGTGGCTGGTCGCTTGGCTTTTGATCAGCTTTCAGTGTGCTATCGGGTCAGTAGAACTGGTAGGATGCTTTAGTTAACTTGTATCTCTCTCTCTCTCTCTTTCCCTGAGTTGTTCTTTTCCTTCTTTTCCCTTGTAAATAAACCCATTATTGACTTCTTGTGTGTGTCTACAGTTGAATCTTAAGCGCACCGGTGAGGCAACCCACAGACAGGCAACCCAATTAATGTTGCGTTGCCCTGTAACAAGGGCTTTATAAATATTTAGCAAATTAGTTAGCAATTAAATAATACATCAACATCCACCAATCCTAATATTCAATCCGTGGCCCTCATAAATTACTTGGTACAAGACTTTAAATGCAAGCATTTATGTCCAAAGTTCAATCCCATTTGGCCTATCCTGGCTCCCAGCATAGTTTTAAAGTTGAAATAGAGAATATCAACTAAATATTACTAAAGTAACATGTTGATGGCTGTCACTGTTCTAAACTGAGGCATGGAGCACAATAGGTTTCTGTTTACCTTCTCACCAAAAGCCAGGCAGAGTCAGAGTCAGAACTCACTCAGTATAATTTGTAGGCATTCTTCGGTTTCTCAGCCTCCTAGACCCTGCCTTGGGCTTGACCCTTCATTAACATGTCCCAACTGACATTCCAATGGGTTGTAAGTGTTGGGTCTCAATGAGCTTGCCGTCCTTGGCAATTTCAAGGAGCCCCCATGGTCACCAGACCCTCTGAGTCAGAGGTGTGGGTCACTCGGTGGCTAGAGTTCCTATCTTCCCATCACTGTCCCTCCAGCACTGTTTTAACCAGGGTAAAATGCCCTAGAAAATTTAGTCCTTAAGTCTGCTTTCAATTGCCCCTGCTGAGCCTGTGGTCCATTACTTCTTGCTTTCTTCTCAGGGAAAACCATCTTGGGACAACCTGTCTCTACAAAGATAGGCATCTGAGCAACGTAAGATTTTAGACTCTCTTGGATGGAGCAGAGGGGCATGGAGCAGGCCTTTTAAAGGCAAGATATAGAAGAGACAGTGAATAAAAAACTTCATGTATCAAGAGTTGAATTCATTCATAATTCAGAGTTAGCACCACTGGCTCTACACTCTGGTTATGAGAAAAGATAAGGCCCAGAGTCATTCTAATTATTCAAATAAGGCACTATATCCTAGAAAACATGATGGATAGAGAGCCAGGAGAAGACTACCCTCTTGATGATTATTTTTTTCAGTGTGGCATGACAGAAGCCAGTGGGCATTGAGAAGAATGCAACAAAAGCCCACAGAAAACAAAGATAAGGGAGACATGAAAGCACAAGAGTGAGGGAGGGTTCAAAGTTGTCTAAAGATCTTGACATTACAGATAAGCAGGAAAATAAAGGTGATGCCCAAAACTTTACACTTGGATGGTACTTTGCAGCAGACAAATACCCCATCTGGAACAAATGCACAAGGGATCCATCAGTGTGTGAGGAAACTACTGAGGCTTTCTGGGATGAGAATCAACTGAAAGCATTAGGGGTGACAGCACCCAGTAATCACAAGGGCTAGGAATAGGCCACTTCCAACTATTCAGACTGGAAACTGCAGGGCAGCAGAGTACTCACAGCAGGGTAGGTTAGCCCGAGATTGAGCACTGCTCCAGTCTTGCCTAACACATTTTAAAAGAAAGATATGAAAAGTATCGAACTTTTTTCCAAGTAACTTTACTGTGTCCATACAAAATTTAAGAATATTTAGAAATACAGATATATCTAGAAAAGCTAATATTCACATTGTCTGGTATTTAATTAAAAAAAATGAGCTATCATACAAAGAAATGCAAAATATAAGCTATGAGGATAAAAAAACATCAAAATTGACTCAGAAATGTTGTAGACATTAAAATTAACAGATGGGGTTATTATAAGTGTTTCATATGTTCAAAAGATAGAAATATATGAGACATAAAAAAGACTATGTTTTTTGAGATGAAAAATATAATGTATAATATTGATAGCAAGTTAGGCAATGCAGAAGAAAAGAATACTGAACTTTGGGCATAGGAATATAAATTATTCAAAAGAAATAAGAAAAATAATTGAAAAAATGAAACACCAGTGAGCTGTTGGGAAAACTTTAAGTGGGCAACTGAAATCTGTAAAGGAGGGGGAGGGAAGTGAAAAAGATATTTAAGGAAATAATGATCCCAAAGGTTCATAATCCACATATCCATGAAATGTGACACAAGAAACATGAGGAGAAACTATCAAGACACATACAAATTGAGTCAAATCAAGTGGGGTTGGGGGGGGGATAGGAAATTTTAAAAGTGGCCACAAGTGAAAAGGACAAGTTATATACAAAGGAGTAAAGATAAGGATTAAAGCAGAAACAGTTCAAGCAAGAAGACAGTGGAGGGCATCTTTAAAGCACGGAAGAAATAAAATGGTCAATTTCAAATTCCATATCCAGTACTGAATATTTTTCAAACTCAAAGGTGAAATACAAAAGCCAAATGAATTCTTTAAAATGCAATTGAACATTTAAACAAAAGAGTAGCAGTGGAAGGTAAAATTTATAGCACATGTGTAAACATATTATAACAGGGCCCTCCTGGTGGCACAGCAGGTTAAAGCACAGCACTAAGAAACTCAAGCCAATTCCGCATGAGTTCCATCCCCGCCTGCCCTGGAGGAGACCACATGGTGTGGCAGACCTCTCCTGACCCGCCCACTGCTCCCCTCAGCAGTGTACTTCATCGATCTGCCTGTTCTGCTCCCCACTCTGTCTC